>NC_056735.1:1974397269-1974568606 GCF_019279795.1 Protopterus annectens | reverse complement strand
GATCGGCAAGGCAGCAGAGAAGATTTTTCAAATTCACCGATATTCCCAACTTTTGCAAAGCTGCAGAGTGTAGTTTCTGCTCTGAAGAAGCTGATGCTTGGTGGTGGCGGAGAGGAGCCAGTCGCCTAAATAAGGAAACACCTGGAATCCTTGACGCCTCAGATGAGCTGTGACCACTGCCATGCATTTGGTAAACACTCTGGGGCTGAAGTGCGGCCAAAGCCCAGGGCTCTGGATTGGTAATGACTGGTCCCTAGCCGAAAGCGGGGAAACCTCCTGGAGCCGCCTGTGTATCTTTATGTGATAGCACGCCCCTGAAGGTCTATCGAGCACATCCAGTTGTCCTTGCCCAAAAAGGGCAGAATGGACTGAAGCGTGACCATCTGGAATCTTGCCTTCTTGACAAATCTGTTTAGATTGCTCAGGTCTAAAATAGGTCTCCAATCTCCCGTCCTTTTGGGGACCAAAAAGAATCTTGAGTAGACGCCGGATCCTACTTGGTCTGCTGGAACAGTCAGGACGGCTCTTTTTCCTAGGAGCTTTGCAACCTCCTGTTTTGCCAAATCCCTTTGACCGGGTGAGATGTCTGGAAGGGATTGGTGAGGTACGGGATACCTTTTGAAGGGGATTTTGTAACCCTCGGATATGATCGACTGTACCCACGTCTTGTGAGAGGGAACGCCAGGCTACTGGGTACAGCGATATCCTTCCCCCGACTGCCTCCAAGGGTGGACAGTCGGGCAACACCTCAGGGATGCTGAAAGGGCTTATCAGGAAGAGGCTCCCTGCTGCCCTGATTCTGGGGACCCCCCCCTGCCTCTAGGGTGGCGTCCATTATTGTTACCCCCTCTGCCTCTGGGGGTAAACTGACCACGTGTGTCCGGCGCTGCTCCTTGGGCTTTGCGGAACCACATCTTCCCTCCCTTCTGACCCTTGGGATAGGGTCTAGAAGGGGTGGAAAAATGGACTCCTACGGCAGAAAGAGTTTTGCCGTCTTGCTCACACCTGGTCAAGGTTTCCTTCACCTGAGGTCCAAACAAAGCCAAACCGTCAAAGGGGGTATCTGTGAAGGACGCCTTAAAGGGGTCCACGAAATTACAAAGCCGCATCCAGGCTTGACGTCTAAGAGCCACTCCTGTGCCTGCGGCTCTGCTCGCTCCATCGGCTGCATAGGATATTAGCCGCATGGAGGAGTTGGTTAAAGAATTTAGGATTGCTAGCTGTGAGGCAATCTTGTCCTGAGCCCCAGCAGCTAAAGGATCCTGAACCACTTCACCTAGTTCCTTGAGAATATCTTTTTGAAGCCTGGTGAAATGACAAAGATAGTTCAGCGAACGCATAGCAAAGGTCGCTGAAGAAAACATCCGCTTGCCATACCTATCCATGGTCCTAGAATCTTTGTTAGGAGGATGGACAGGCACAGAAGGATCCACAAGTTCCTTCTTGGTGGCCGCCGCCACCACCATAGCATCCACAGAGACGCCCTTTGAAAGAAATTGCTTGTCTGAAGGGGCCGTAATAAATTTGGATGGCCTCCTGGGGACAGGTTCCACAGAATCTTTCGCAGGGGTTCCCCTGCAGGATCAGGAGAAACCTCGGAAGAGGAAGTTATTCCCAATGGGGAAAGCTGGGGCGATGGATCCCTGGGCCTGAGAGCAAGTGGCTGGCAAGAGACATCAACAGGCACGGAAGAGGGAGGAGCTAAAGGGATGGACCGTTGACCTGGCTCAGATGCCAGGACACTCCTCATCACCTCAAAGGCTCCCCTCCCAGGGAGACCAGAATACTCCCGTTCCGAAGAAACAGGAATTCCTGGCTCCACTGAGACAGAAGGCTCCGAGGCCGATGTCGGTGCCGAGCTAAAAGCCAAGCCCCGAGAGGGAGAGCGGGGTCGAACAAGGGTCCGATGCCACTAGCCCCCTCGGAGCTAACAAGGGAAACTCGACAACCGGATCCCTCCAAGGAAGGTCTCATGGAGGAGATCGGAGCCGAAGACGACGGAACCGAAATGGGATGTATCGGTTCCGGCGCCGACACAGTCGCTGTCCCGAGAAGCTCCAGCTCCGAACTCTGGAGGAGAGTCAGAGGAGGAAGTTCAAGGGGAAGAGCAATAGCCGAAGTCTGCTGAGACAGGCTATGGAGCATTTGGGCTAGTGCCTGTGACTTCAACAGCCTGCTTACCACCCTCTCTAAATCGTGGTCAGACAGCCTGGAAGATCTCGAAGATCGGCTCCGATGACTCCGTTCTGACAAAAGAGGAGACCTCGGAGCCGAGTGAATCGACTCCAAAGAAGGGGACTGAGATCTCTTCTTGGACGAAGCCATCGGAGCCGACGTCCTCTGGGTTCCAGATGGAGCCGAAGACTTTCGCCCGATGCTGGATAACACGTCGGCACCAGCCGGAGCCGACAAGGCAACTGTAGACTGAGTGTCGGAGCCGGTAGGAACCGACACTACCATATCAGAGGAAGAAAGATCGGCTCCAGCCGAGCGATCTCGACCAAGGAGTCGGAGCCACAGGGGAAGGCTTAACCACTGTAGCCTGAACCTTAGGTGGCTTGGAAGGTTTACCCGACCCAGTTTTAGTGGGTGAACCTTCTGGCTTTAATAAGCCACGGAGAATTAACTTGTTCCTCCTCTCCTGCAGGACTCTCTGGCTAAAAGAATGACATATGGCACAGGAGTCCTGCAGGTGTAAAGGCCCCAGGCAGTAAACACAAGAAGTGTGACCGTCTGTCAGAGACATCTTCTGACAGCACGAGTCACACTTCTTGAAGCCTGAGACCTTTCCTTCCCTAGACATAGTCTAAGAAAAAATACACACACACACAGAACAGTCATACTATTAATCCCAAAAACACACACACAGATAGGGATTAAGAACAGGGTGGCCTAGGCCCAATTGAAAATAACTTTAACTTTACAATTTTAACTTTAACTTTAAGGGGAAATAGGGTGGGCTGTAGAAAAACTACACACTATCTAACACTAAGAAGAAAGGGAGAGTAAAAACCCTAGACTAAACTGTTTGAAATATCAAACTCACCTGAGCTGGCAAAAAAGAGACCTCTTCGCAAAGCGGCAAACGAGATCTGAGGTAGTCTCGCCTTGCATCATGGGATATAGGGTTGCCTTGAGCTGGTAAAAGGAGTTCTCAAGCTAAGCAAGTGCCGAGTCGGAGCCGAGGATCGGCTCCGAACCCATCCAGCAAGAATGAAGGCGAGATTGACAACTTAACATCATTGGTATAAATATGAAGAATCAGAACATGTGAGCTAACAGTAACCATTAGAATTCAATAAACAACTTTCATAGTTGAAGTATAGTAAGCAGTAATATGCCAGTTTTGATTTGAAATGTCCCTGTGGAATTAGAATAGTTAGAGTAATTAGAATACATGAATAAACATGAAGTGATGTAAGAGAATCTGTAACCATAACATTCTAAGATTTAGTTATGCATTTAAGTGCACATTTTATATTAATATGTTCATTTAAACCAGGTGCAGTTTCAGCATTAAGTAAAAGTTGCCATTTGAGTTCTCTTAACTCAAGGAATAAATCAGTTTTACCAAAAAATGGGTCAACTTTTTCTAGTATTAAAAACTTGAATGTGGTGAAACCATTACAGTAAATGCTATGTTTTGCTAAAGCATTATTGGTGTTGAGACTTCTGATTGCACCCAAGTGTTCTTTTACTCTATCAGAAAGTCTCCTGGATGTTTTACCTATGTAGGAACTTTTACAAGTGCCACATATAGCAGCATATATTCCAGATGCAGTTTGACAATGAAAATGATACTTGAAAAAAATAGTGTAATTACAATGCTCAAATGTAAAGTGTGAACCTTTGTGTATATATAAGGGCATACTACACATTTATTACAGCAATGCATGCCTATAGGTGTTTGAGTTGTAGTAGTGGGGTTAATCAGAAATTGAGACTCTCTATTTTCAAAATGTGTGCTTAAAGTTCTAGTTCTCTTAAATGTGAAAGTTGGTGTAGAGCCTAAAGAAGTATTTATGTGTTGTGAATCAGTTAATAGGTCCCAATTATTAATGATGATTTCCCTGATATGTGCCATATCTCTTGAGATAGGTAAGGGGAAACTTAACAGCATACTAGAGTTGTTGCGTATAGCACTTTTTTGAAATCCATATGTTAAAATAGGTAGAAACTTAGTATGTCTTTGTGAAGCTACTTCTTTATAAAGGTTGTCAACTAAATAATGAGGGTAGTTTCTGTTGTAAAATGTGTTTTAGTAGAATTGCTTGCTTGTGGAATTCATTGTCATTGCTGATTAAGAGTGAAATGCGTATGAATTGTCCTTTAACTAGATTTCTTTGAATAACAAAGGGGTGTTGGCTTGTGAATTCTAAGACATTATTTCTATATGTTTCTTTCCTGTATACAGTAGAACTCAATACACCTGAAATAGATAAGTCAATTTTTGTGTCTAAAAAATTAATAGAGCTGCCACAGTTAGAGTTAACTAGTTTAAGGAATTGTAAGCTATTGTTCATAGTAGTAATGAAATTTTTGAGGTCTGTCAAGCTACCCTTCCAAGCAAAAACTATGTCATCAATGTAACGTTTATACAATGTAACAGAATTAAAACCATGTAATTGCGTTAACTTTTCATTTTCCCAAGTAGACAGTACAAGGTTGGCAAAGGCTGGAACTACTTTAGAACCCATAGCCACCCTTTGGTTTGTTTGTAAATCTTATTGTTAAAATAAAAAAGTTGTCAAGAACTATGTTCATTAAAGTGCAAACAGTATTAACTTTATCTTGTGAGAAGTTAGTGTATTTGTTTAAAAATAATTGTAATGATTGCATACCTTCAGTATGAGGGATGTTAGTATATAATGCTTCCACATCAAGGGTAACTAGAATACAACTTGCTAATACATCTTTTTTTAGGAAAAGTTCATGCAAAAAACACCATGAGTCTTTTAAGTAAAATGTGGTGGTCTGCACAACAGGGTTAAGAATAGAATCCAGATATTCTGCAATCTTTTCAGTCTTTGTTTTTTTGTTGGAAATGATGTGGCGAAATGGTGGGTTATACTTGTTTTTGTGAATCTTTGGTATGCCAAACAGTCTACCAAAATTGGGATATTCAACGGTCAAAAAGATGAGTTCTTCTAGGGAAATGCAGTTATTAGTTTCAAGTTGTTTTAAAGTTTTATCTATGTAAGCAAAGTGTTTCTTAACTTTGTTGAAGTCAACTAACTGGAAATAGTCATTATCTTGTAAAGTTTCCTCGATTTTAGAAATGTATAAGTCTTGCTCCATCAAAACTATGCCTGTACCTTTATCAGCTCGCATAATGCGAAGTGTTTTATCATTGGTGAGTTCTGTAAGTGCTGATTTTTCTGCTGCTGAAATATTATACCATTTGTTTGCATTTTTTGAAGTACATAATTTTCTGATATCTCTTTCGCATACTTTGAGAAAAGTATTAACTGTGTTTGACAGTACTGGGTTATAAGTGCTTTTGGGTCTAACTAGTAAATTGAGAAGAATTTTCCTCAGAAGAATCTGAAATGTCATCTCATTAGCTGTCATAACATGGTTGTTATTATGTAGCAAGTGCAGGTTGATTTTTCTGGCATATAACCTTAAATCTAAAAGTAGATCAGGTAAATGGGCTCTTTGTGCTGGAATAAAAGTAAAGCCTTTTTGTAGTATTTTATAATGTTCTTGTGTAAACTGTCTGTTAGTAAGATTAAATACATTAAAGTTGATTTGTTGTAAATAATCTTTGAAGTCGTCGTTTAACTGTGAAGATGGTAATAAGGTAGATGGAAATGTGGAAATGAACTGCGAAGACTGCTTCTTGTAATAATTCTGCTGCCTGTGTTTATAAATCTGAGTGTTCCTCTCCTTTTCTGTAAACCTGTCCCTCTCCCTCGTCCCCTGTGTGTATCTGTTTGAACTGAGAGGGCGGGGTTGTTGTTGTTCAACGTGGGTTGGATAAAGTGGTTTGGGGACAAAAAAACAGTAGAAGTAGATGTGTTGTGGTTCTCATTCAGGTTTTCATTCATAATTTCGGTAGTAGTACTTTCCTTGATAGTGGGAAATTCATTGGTGTAATGTGCGTTGTTAATGTTGGGGGTGTGTCCGTTAACTCTGCTGTCTGCATCAGAAATCATCGCTGGTCTGTTGTAATGGAAGCTGGATTGCCGATGATATATATATATATATATATATATATATACACACACACATATGTATGTATATATATATATATATATATATATATATATATATATATATACATACACACACACACACATATGTATCTATGTATGTATGTATGTATGTATATATATATATATATATATATATATATATATATATATATATATATATATATATATATATATATATATATATAAGTATACAATGAAAAAAATATCTGCAAGTTAAATACCTTGAATCATCTCCAGGCACTACAAAACGATTAATGGTTTTAAACATGAAATCCACCTAATTAAACTTTATTGCTTAAACTAGAAGTTAGCTTAATGCTTTAAAGTGAATGAACTTTTAAAACAAACTTTACAGCTAGAGAATAAAATACCTGAGTATGAAATGCGACAGACGCTCGCTGTGAGTACTGGGCCATTTTATGTCTGTAGTTCAAGTTGTTGCAGAGTGCTGCTTGCTTGTGTTTGTCCATGAGATCTGGATATGTGCAGTCTGCCCCTACAGCAACAGCCAACAGTCGATGAACTATGATGTCAGAGTACCTGAAATGGCAACAGAGACAAATGTCTATGAATCATTACACTGCTCTGTAATTTTGAACAAAAATCAGACAAGCAGCAACGTATACTAATCTCTACTCACAAGATATGTTGCAAATAGTGTATACTACATAGCCCTGCATCCATGATGAGCTCTACAACACTAAACTGACAATGTATGGGTTAGCAATGAAAGCCATTAGAAAAGTACGGTTGGGTTAAATCTTACAATAAGAGTAAATATCCTTCTCTTTACTGTTGTAGTATTCTTCACAGTAGGGATCTCCTGCCAAGGACAGCCAAACATCTGGTCATTATACCAAAGCCTTTAGATCTTATATGCACCGTATACATATGCTTCTCGTGTACAGGGTGTAGGGCATAAAGGTGCCATATGGACAGTTACCTGGAAATGAAATGCCCCAGAAGTGGTAAGTCTCAATAGGACAAAACAGACTATAAACCTTCAGGAGGAGAAAATGTAGATGGAAAAGGGAAGACCTGTGGCCAGGAGGGGAACCAAAACAAATCTCAAAAGAAAAAAGGGTGTTGAAGGGAGGCAGCAAATACTGCAATAATAAAGAGAATGACATCTACTGTTTTGGTGAGATTTTACACAACTGTACTACATCCTTCAATAGCACTGTTGCAGTATTCTTCACCTTACGGAGAGTACCAAAGCTCAAGAAAAGGATTGGGAGGTGGATAGCTGTGAAGAACCCTCAACAAACCAATGCAGAATGGCTCAAGCAAAACCTGCACTGGCCCTAGAAACCAAATCCAATGTATAATGCCCAATAGATCTATGCAATGAAGACTAAGTAGCAGCTTCAATGATGGAGTTGGTGTCTAACCCCCTGAAGAACGCACCAGAAGAGGCAACAGCATTGGTGGAGTAAACTCTAATGGAAGTATACAGACAGTTGCCATGAAAAGAATAACAAAATGAAATGGCCTTAGATATCCAGGAGGAAGGGATGGCTTGCTCAGAAACAGCCAAGCCCAGTGTCCTGGGATGAAAAGAAACAAAGTTGGTCAAGATTTACAAATGGCCTTAGTTTAATCCAAATAATACCTGAGCTGTCTGTGCAAATTTAAGGTATGTAGGACCCTCTCACAGGCAGACTGAGAAGGAAAAAGTACAGTTGTGTACACTTACAATAAATGTAGATGTTCCGAGTGCATTCACTGTTGCAGTCATTACATTTGGGTTACCTGCCTGCAGGTAGCCCTCAGCCGGCCTGAATACCAGAGTCTTGGATTCCTGCGTTAGATGCTGTCTCTTCATCCATGATGTCAGGTCATCAGGGGTATAAAACATGCAGCTGACACCATTACATCAGTTTTTCTTGCCCCAGATGTCAGGTGCCCCCACAAAGGGAAGCCATTATATGTTATGTTACACCTCCATCAAAAAGCAAATACACCAGAAAGCTTAAAACAAAAAGGAAAGGTAGAGCTAAGAGAAGTCAGGGGGCTGGAGAGAGAATAACCAGGACTGCAACAGTGAATACACTCGAACATCTACATTTATGGTAAGTGTACACAGCTGTACTATGTTCTTTGTGTTTCACTGCTGCAGTCATTACATTTGGGTTGATTCCCAAAGTTAAGGAAGGGAGGAAGACGTTAGAGAGCATTAGGGCCAGCTATTAAGCCATGCAAAACTGCAGTGGCAAAACCAGCTCTGGATTTAGAAAAATAGGCATGTGGTAATAGTTTGGTACTAGACTATCTGCCCTGGGGCATTTATAAGCCTAGCCATAGTGATGTGGCTTTCGCCACCCCATGTAATGGTACAAAACTGTACAGAATACATTTAGAATACTGTGCCTCTGTCTAGTAGTGACACAGTGAAGACCCCCTTACATAATAGAATTAGTTTACCGTGCCTCTGTCTAGTAGTGACACAGAGATGACCCCTGGGGTAAACCTACGATCTCCCATCCACTCGTCAAGATTTCTCTTGAAGAGAGTCAGTGAGGGGCTCTGCCTAACATGAACTGGGATTCTGTTCCAGAGTATGGGAAGCCTCTGAGTTATGAATCTGTCCCTCCAGCATGTCCTATTCATATTTGTGCTGAGGTTCAAATCTTTAGCTCTCGTGGTTCTGATGGATTTGGATTTTTTTGAGGTGGAGCATGTCCATCAATTCCTGATTGGACATGGCCTTGTACGTTAGGCACAGATCACCTCTGAGTAGGCGGTATGCTACTGAATAGAGTTGGAGATTCTTTAGTCTGGCAGCATATCACATATGTTGGAGACCCTTGATCCTCTTGGTGAGGTACTTTTGGGGTCTCTCTAGCTGTTGCAAGTGCCAGGTGAGGTACATACCAAATAGGGCATTGTACTCAATCATGGGCCTGATAAGGGAGGAGTACAGGGGCACAATGACCTCCTTTGATCTGGATGTGAATCCCTTCATGATAAGGTGGGCAAGGTAGAAAGTCTTTCTAACCACTTTGGCAACGTGGGTGTCAAATGAGAGGTCACTATCGACTTGGGTCCCCAGGTCTCTGATTACTTTTTCCGTACTCAGTGGGTTACCGCCTATGTGATAATTTGTAAGCACTTTGTTTTTCCCAAAGGGAATGACTATACATTTTTTGGCATTTAGTTTAAGGCCATGACTCCGGATGTGTGTGTCAGCTGGTGTATCGACTATGGCGCCTAGTTTGCAGTCATCTGCGAACTTTGTCAGCCACAACCCTCCCATGTTTGCTTTCACATCTGAGAAATAAATGCCGAACAAGAGGGGTCCCAGGACAGAGCCCTGTGGGACACCACTTGTCACTGGCTTTGAGTCTGACATGGCTCCAGCGATTTTGACTTCATGGGTTCTATCCTTTAGCCAGTTTGCCACCCATCTTGTGACATATGGATTTACATTTAAGCTGTTGAGCTTGTCTATGATGCCAGAGTGGGGTATTGTGTTGAAAGCTTTAGCCAAGTCCAGGTAGGCTGTATGGACTGCTTTGCCCTCGTCAATGGCTCTAGTGACTGTTTCGAAAAAGTCAACCAGGTTTAAAAGGCAGGATCTGCCTTTTACAAAGCCGAACTGGGTGGGATCAAGTGTCTAAGTCCCCAATGTTTATTAGTTCTATAATGATTCTTTCCATAGCTTTGCAGACCAGGCTGGTTAAGCTTATGGGGTGGTAATTACCAGGGTCAGTAGAGGTACCTCCTTTGTGGAGTGGGACTACTGTTGCTGTACGCCAGTTTTCAGGTACATATCCTGTAGTAAGGCTAAGGTTAAATAGCATTTTTATGTGCGGGTTTAGCTCCTCTTGGAGCTCACGTAGCACGCAACCCAGGATACCGTCAGGTCCCATTGATGCAGTGTTTTTAGCTTTGCTGAGGGCGGTTCTCACCTGGACATCTGAGATGACAGGGAGGTTACATTCAGCTGGGATAAGTATTTCTTCTTTTGGGGAGGAGGAGAAATTTGCACTGAACCTGTCAGCCAGAATGTTGGCAATATCTGTGGGTTCAGTGTATTTTTTGTCATTGTGAACTAACTCTGAACATATGCTTGGTGAAGGCATGTACAGAGCTCCGGGTAGCAGCTTCTAGGGTGTCTCTGGTAGGGACCCCTCTGATAAAGGCTGTAGAAGTAGATGCAGCCCTGGTGGAATGTGATCTAATCCCCTGTGGGGTAGGTTTTCCATGGTGCTTACAGCAGAAATGAATGCAATGGGCTATCCATTTAGAAATGGTTTGCTTTGAAATGGCCTTCCTCTCTGCCCCTGCAGCAAAGCCAACTAGCAGCTGTTGAGATTTTCTGAGAGGCTTAGTCCTGTCCAAATAAAATCTAAGTTGTCTGTGCACGTCCAAAGAGTGCAGTATTCTATCTCCTTTGTTTTGTGGATTCGGGAAAAAGGTAGACAAACAAATGGACTGATTTATTGTCACACTAGACACCACCTTGGGCATAAAGGAAGGGTTGGTCCTGAGAGAAACCCTGCCTGCATGGAAGATAATGAAGGGCTCCACTGCCATGAGGGCCTTAATTCAGACACTCTTCTTGCTGAAGTGATGGCTAGAAGGAAGGCTGTTTTCCAAGAAAGGAATTTCAACTCTGCAGTTACAGCTGGTTCAAATGGAGGTAGAGTGAGCTTTTCCAAAACAAAGTTAAGGTCCCAGGCTGGAGTACGGGCTCGCCTGGGGGGGGGGGGTCCTTAAATCTTTAGCCGCTCTGAGGAACTGCTTTAACAGGGGGTGAAAGAAGAGGGGTGGTTCAGTATTACAATGTGCTGAAATGGCAGAGGCATGAATTTTAATTGACGAGAAGGATAGGCCCTTGTGGAGCATTTCTGTTAAGTACTGAAGAATATGAGGTAAGCTGGGCACCATAGTGCCCATCCCCTGAGTTTGGCTCCAGGAACAGTATCTTTTTTACTTATCAGCATAGGATCTTCTAGTACTGGGTCTCCTTGCTTCCAGAATGACATCTAGCACCTGTTTACTGAGGGATGCTATTGGAGAGCTCAAGGAATTAGCCAGGCTGCAAGGTTCAGGGTTTGAAGCCGAGGTGCAGAATAGTACAGTTTTGTACCTACCATAAATGTAGATGTTCGAGTGTTCACACTGCTGCAGTCATTACACTTGGGTTATCCTGCCGTCCGGTCCCGCAGTCGGCCAGAGTTCCAAAGTCTTGGTCCGGCATCGGTTGCTGTCGCTTCTTCCCTGACGTCAGTGCGCCAGGGGTATATAAGATGCAGCCGACGCCATTTTCTTCAGTTTTTCTTGACTCAGATGTCAGGTGCCCCCAAGTAGGAAGTCAATACATATTGCTAATAAAAAAATATACATATAAAATAAGAACAATACCTTCAGTTACAAGCAAATACACCACAAAGGTTGTATAGAATAGAAAGGTATGGATAAGTCCTGCTAGTTAAGAAGGAATGGAGGGAGGGTAACCTGGACTGCAGCAGTGTGAACACTCGAACATCTACATTTATGGTAGGTACAAAACTGTACTATGTTCATCGTGTTACACTGTTGCAGTCATTACACTTGGGTAGAATCCCAAAGCTAAGGTTGGGTGGCTGGTCTATAAAGAGTTAGGACTGGCAATGAGGCCCTGTAGAACTGCAGTGGCAAATCCTGCTCTGGGTTTAGAGTAAAGAGGCAGGTGGTAGTGCTTGGTAAAGGTGTGCACTGAACTCCAAGTTGCAGCTTCCAAAATTTCCTTGGTAGGTACTCCTCTGAGAAAGGCTGTTGAAGTGGCTGTTGCCCTGGTGGAATGTGGCCTACTGGTATTTGGGACTGTAGCTGTGTGTAGCATCCTATCCATCTGGAAATAGTCAGCTTTGAGATAGCCTTGCCCTGTGATCCTGCAGCATATGCTACAAACAGTTGCTCAGTTTTCCTGAAAGCTTTTGTTTTGTCCAAGTAGAAGCGTAGCTGCCTGTGTATGTCCAAAGAATGCAGAAGTTTCTCCCCTTTATTCTGGGGGTGTGGATAAAAAGTTGGCAAATGGATGGTTTGGTTTAGAGCCACACTAGATATCACCTTTGGCATAAAGGTAGGGTTTTTTTTCTTAGAGAAACCCTGTCCTGATCAAAAATTATAAAAGGTTCCACTGACATTAATGCCTGTAGCTCTGAGACTCTTCGTGCTGAAGTTACTACCAGGAGCAGAGCTGGTTTCCATGATAAAAATTTTAGATCGGCTGTATTGGCTGGCTCAAAAGGTGGTAGGGTCAGTTTTTCCAAAATGAAATTGAGGTCCCAAGTAGGTGTTGGTGCTCTCCGGGGCGGTCTTATGTTTTTAGCCCCTCTGAGGTACTGCTTTAGCAAGGGATGAGAATAAAGGAGGATCCGTGTTGTAATGTGCTGAAATGGCAGAGGCGTGCATCTTAACTGATGAAAAGGATAGGCCTCTGTCCAGCATCTCAGTTAAGTATTGTAAAATCTGAGGAATGTTTGGAACAAGAGGGTCAAGGCTTTGAGCCTGGTTCCAGGCGCAGAATCTCTTCCATTCTTCTGAGTAAGCTTTCTTGGTGCTCAGCCTCCTGGCCTCCAAAATGACATCCATAACAGCTTTAGTGTTGCCTGTTTGACTAATGTATCTGCCATGCAGCCAGGTTTAGGGTTTTGACCTGAAAGTGCAGGATCTAATTGTTTTGTTGAGTCAGAAGGTGTGGAATTTGAGGCAAAATCCATGGTGGGCCTTGAGCCAAGTTCCTTAAGATAGGGTACCAGTGCTGGTGTGGCCAGTCTGGAGCAATCAGGATCATCTGTGTTTTTTCTTGTCTGGCTTTTAGGAGTACCTTTGAAAGGAGAGGCAGTGGCGGGAAGGCATAAACTTTTAGGTTTTTCCAGCTGAACAAAAGAGCATCCACTTTCCATGCTTGTTTGTGATAAGTCCTTGTGCAGAATTTTTGTAGTTGGCAATTCAGTGGGGAGGCAAAAAGATCTATGTCTGGGCATCCCCATTTTTGCGTTACCATGCTGAAGATTTGTGGATTCAACTTCCATTCGTGAGGGTCCATGATATTTCTGCTTAGATCGTCTGCCAGAGTATTTTTCTTTCCTGGCAGGAATTGTGCTTGCAGGTGAACTTGATATGTTAGAGCTGTGTTCCACAAGGTCATGGCTTGCCATAGGGGATAAGAATGAGTGTCCCCTTGCTTGTTTATGTACCACATTACTGTGGTGTTGTCTGTCTTTAGTAATAATTGTCCTGGATGCAGAAGGTCCTTGAAAGCTGTTAGGGCATTTTGAACAGCCATCTCTTTTTGACTGATGTGAAGATGCATCTGGTCTGTGATCCACTTGCCCTGAATGCATTTTCCTGCCATGTGTGCTCCCCAGGCGTAATCCAAAGCATCTGTTGTTAGAGTTTACCTGGCTGTGGGTTGGGTAAAAGGCTGACCCTTGTTTAGGTGACATGCCTGTGCCCACCATCGAAATTCCTGTTGCAGGCAGGGAATCATTGGTATTATTGTTTCTAAACTGTGGGAGTGTTGAGTCCAAACACTTTTTAGGTACCATTGTAATTTCCTCATATGCAGTCTTGCATATGGTATTAGTAGTATGCAGGATGCCATGAATCCCAGGGCCTGCAGAATTTTTCTTGCAGGGAGATGGGACTTTTTTGCCAGTATCTGAAAATATTGAGTTAGTTGAACTTGTTTGTCTGGCGTGAGGTAAGCCATCTGGGGCGTTGTATTTAAGTTAGCACCCAGGAATATAATCTGTTGCGAGGGCACTAGTTTTGACTTCTTTTCGTTTACTGTGTACCCTAGAGAAATTAGCAACCTTTTTACAAATGCTAGATGCTGTAGAAGACTGTCCTTTATCTCTGCTTGAATGAGGCAGTCGTCCAGGTATGGATATATTTGAATTCCTTTTTGTCTGCAAAATGCAATTACTGGTGCCAGGCATTTTGTGAAGACCCTGGGCGCAGTAGATAAGCCAAAGGGCAGTGCAGAGAATTGGTAGTGCATTGTACCAGCTTTGAATCTGAGGTTTCTTCTGCAATTTTGTCTGATAGGGACATGTAGGTATGCCTCTTTGAGGTCCAGAGTAACAAGCCAAGCCTTCTTGCCCAGCATGGGTAGAAGCTGTTGTAATGCCAACATTTTGAATTTTGGAATATCCAGGTAAGCATTCAGAATTGAAAGGTCTAGTATGGGCCTCCGGGCCTTGTCCTTTCTGGGTACCAGAAAGAGTCTTGAGTAAAATCCTTGTCCTTGTTCCTGTTGTGGTACTTTTTGAATAGCTCTCATATCCATGAGGGCTGTAATTTGTTTTTGTGCCTCTGCCCATTGATTTTGTGGCAGGTCTGGCATTCCTTTTAGCCTTGGTAAAGTATGAAAGTGAAACCTGTAACCTTGAGTCACAATATTCAGAATCCATTTGTCTTGGGTGATTGTTTGCCAGTTTTGAGAAAAAAAGTGCTAGTTTTCAGCCTAAGGGGGCTTTCAAAAGGGACGTGCTTGGCATACGAAGGGGAAAGTCATTGTGACTGTTTCCTGTAAGGTTGAGACTTGTCCTCACCTCCTTTTGGAGTTGAGGTGCCCCACTGTCGTTGTCTGTTTGAGCCTTGGGGTTGAGATCTGCCTCTTGGGCGTCTGTATCTGCCTCCCTGTGGTCTGTCTGACACTGGAAATGACCAATTCTTTGTTGGCCAATTTCTGCTAAACCGAAGTGGCTGTACCTGTAAGAAATCCTTGACTGTTTGCATAGATTTAGCTTTATCCCCCATTTTCTGTAACACCTCTTCTGCTTTAATACCAAACAATGTATCATGCTGTAAAGGAGCATCCAATAATTTTGCCTTAACATGATCCGGTAAACTCTGTTCTTTTAACCAAGCATGTCTTCGAATCACAGAACGTGTAACTGCGGCTCTACAAGAGGCCTCTAAAGAATCAAAACCACATTGCAGAGTATGTTTTCCCACCTGTTGAACGGCATGCAATAAATCCTGCATTTCTTTGCAATCAGGAGCTTCTGAGCTTGCAAGCATTTTCTGTTTTAACTGAGCCATTAAATATTGTTGGTACTTAAGCATGTGAAACTGGCAATTTAAAGCCCTTACTGCTAAAGTTGCAGATGTGTATACTTTCTTCCCCCATCTATCCAAAGCTCTGGAATCTGTCAGAGGGTACTGGATTTTTTACAATGGAAGCCTTAACCCTTTTTGGACCCTGGGAAATAGTTTCTGGATCAGCAGAAGGGTTTTTATAAAGAAACTTGTGAGAGTCAGGGATTCTGTAATACCTATCTGGCTTGGCTGGTGCACGGGGCAAAGAATCAGGAGATAAGCTGGATTCAGAGAATACATCATCCACAATATCTAGCATATGCGGAATAGCCAGGGGCCTGTGCTGAGGCACTAAAAGGAAATCCCTGAGCCTTTTCTTGGATTCTGAGTAATCCTGGCTTTCCCAATGGAAATGCTCCCTCATGGTATGTAAAGTTTCCCCAAAAGAATAATCCTCAGGAGGAGAGGCTGAAGGGATAGATTCTTCAGCATCACAGTCCTCATAGGGGGGTAGAGAGTATCCCTGGTCTGAAGAGGAATCAGAGAAAATGGAAACCTGATCAGAGGAATCATAGTCTGTATCCTGCCTAGGCCTTTTCTCAGGAGGGGGATGGGAACCCCTGATTAGAGTAATGAGGTCTTCGGCCATTTTAAGCATCTGTTTCTTAGGCATGGAGTACTGTCCAGGAGAATGCTGTACTTGCTTCTTTGTCTTTAATGGTACTTTTGTCTTGGCTGTTGCTTTAATGGTAAGTTGTGAAGGTCTGAAAACACCCTCAGAAGCCGATGCCTGCTCAGCGGCTCTGGACCCATCTGAGGGATTAGTTTCCGTAGGGCCAATACCTTGAGTTTCCAGAGGCCTAGTTGTCTCCACGTGGGAGTCGGAGGAGGCCTGTGGCTCTGAGGTAGCGGGTGTCAGGGGCTGCGAAAGCGCCTCACTGAGAACCGGTGACTGGCTTAGAAGAGGTTTCGTCGTCGGTTTTGGACCTCGGATGCCAGTCCTTATCCTTGTCTTTGCGTTTTTTCGGTATTGCGGTCGTTGGTTGATCCAATGGCATAGTATAATTAAACCTTCGGCTAAAGTAGTGCAAAGCAAAATCAAAACATCTTTTTATAGTGCGTTTGTTAAATCTAGCACAACTAGGTATGGAATACAGTAAGAGTGGAAGTCCTTATGAGGTATTTGCTCCCACAAGAAATACAATTAACTTTTTCTGACATCGGTCTGAGGCAAGAAAAAAGTTTCCCCAATGGGGTACTTAGCTTTATTGAAGACTTCGGATCTGAAATTAGACTTCGAAAATCTCAAGAGTCGGCCGGCCGGCACTTGCGAACTGCTTCTGGTTTGGGCACCACGCAGCAAGGAGGACTGAAGAAAATGGCGTCAGATGCATCTTATATACCCCTGGCGCACTGACGTCAGGAAAGAAGCGACAGAAACCAACACTGGACCAAGACTTTGGAACTCTGGCCGATTGCGGGACCGCCTGACGGCAAGATAACCCAAGTGTAATGACTGCAGCAGTGTAACACGATGAACATCTGGCCCGCCTGCTGGGACAGTAGGGAAGGTGTCTGAGGTAGGTGCCATGGATCCAGTAGTATCATACTGCGCAACAGGGGGTACACCAGTGCTGGCGAGGCCAGTCTGGTGCAATCAGTGTTGTCCTTGGTTTGTCCTGTTTGATCTTTAGCTGAACCTTCGAGAGGAGAGTCAGAGGGGGAAAGGCATAAACTGAGAGGCTTTCCCAGGTAAAGGACAGGGCATCCACTTTCCAAGCTTGACTGTGGGGAGTCCTTGTGCAGAATTTGTCCAATTGGTAGTTCAGAGGTGAGACAAACAGGTCTTTCTCTGGAGTCCCCCATTTGTTCCTCAAGAGGTTGAATATTTTTGGTTCTAGTTTCCATTCGTGTGGGTCCATGAGATTTCTGCTTAGGTCGTCTGCCAGTGAATTTAGCTTGCCTGGCAGGAATTGATCTTGTAGGTTCTCTTGGTAGCTCAAGGATGTGTTCCACAGAGCCATGGCTAGTCTGCAGAGAGGGTACGAGTGGGTTCCCCCCTGCTTGTTTATGTACCACATAACTGTGGTGTTGTTTGTCTTTACCAATAATTGTCCTGGAAGGATGTGGTCTTTGAAGGCTGTCAGGGAATTCTGTACAGCTAACATTTCTTTTTGGCTGATATGCAGGTGCATCTGACTCGGGGTCCATTTGCCCTGAATGCACCACCCTGCCAAGTGAGCACCCCATGCATAGTGTGATGCGTCTGTAGTCAGGGTATGGGCAGCAGGGGGTAGACTGAAAGGGAGCCCCTTGTTGAGGTGGCAGGCCTCTGCCCACCAAAGGAACTCTGTCTTTATACAAGGAATGATAGGAATCATTAATTCCAGGTCCTGAGAATGTTTACACCATAGGCTTTTTAGATACCACTGTAGTTTCCTCATATGCAGTCTTGCATATGGAATTAGTAGAATGCAAGAGGCCATGAACCCTAGGGCTTGCAGGATTTTCCTTGCAGATAGCTGGGTCTTTGTGGCTAGTAGTTTGAAGTAGGCTGTCAAACTTGTTTCTCTGGCATGAGGTAAGCCATCTGGGAAGTTGTGTTCAAGCTTGCTACCAGGAATACAATCTGTTGGCAGGGTACCAGATGAGATTTATTTTCGTTTATGGTGTACCACAGCGAGGTTAAAAGTTTCTTTCCAAATGCCAGATGTTTTAATAGCATGTCCTGGCTTTCTGCCTGAATCAGACAATCGTCCAGGTATGGGTATATTTGAATATTTCTCTGCCTGCAAAATGCAATGGTTGGAGCTAGACACTTTGTGAATACCCTGGGCACAGTAGATAAGCCAAAGGGAAGAGCAGAGAAAGTACAGTTGTGTACACTTACCATAAATGTAGATGTTCGAGTGTATTCACTGTTGCAGTCATTACATTTGGGTAATCCTGCTGGCAGGTTGCCTTCAGCCGGCCTGAATTCCAATGTCCTGGGTCCTGCATCAGCTGCTGTCGCCCCTTCCCTGACGTCAGGTCGTCAGGGGGTATAAAAGATGCGGCCGATGCCATTTTCTTTAGTTTTTCTTGCCCCAGATGTCAGGTCCCCCCTAAAAGGGTAGCCCAAATTTATATACATATAAATACATGCACCAATATAAACTTTACCTTCATCTACAAGCAAATACACCACATAGGTTGTATAAATCAGAGAAGGAAAGATAGATTCCATCAGAAGAAAGGGGGATGGTGGGTGGGTAACCTGGACTGCAACAGTGAATACACTCGAACATCTACATTTATGGTAAGTGTACTCAACTGTACTATGTTCTTCGTGTTTCACTGTTGCAGTCATTACATTTGGGTAGAGTCCCAAAGCTATGGATGGGTGGCTGGAGCTAAACAGCATTAGGAGCGGCTATGAGGCCCTGCAGAACTGCAGTGGCAAAGCCTGCCCTGGATTTAGAGTATAGTGGCAGATAATAGTGCTTGGTAAAGGTGTGCACTGAACTCCAAGTAGCAGCCTCTAAAATGTCCTCGGTTGGTACTCCCCTGAGAAAGGCTGCTGAAGTGGCTGCAGCTCTGGTTGAATGTGGCCTAATGCCCTTAGGCACTGGCTTGCCATGGTGTAAGTGGCAGAAACGAATGCAGTGGCCTATCCACTTTGAAATAGTCTGCTTTGAGATAGCCTTTCCTTGCGATCCTGTATCATATGCCACTAGTAATTGTTCTGTCTTTCGGAAAACTTTGGTTCTGTCCAAGTAGAATCTAAGCTGTCTGTGTACATCCAAAGAATGCAGAATTCTCTCCCCCTTGTTCTGTGGATTTGGATAGAAAGTTGGCAGATGAATAGTTTGGTTAAGAGCCACACTGGACACAACCTTAGGCATAAATGTTGGGTTTGTCCTCAGAGAAACCCTGTTTGGATAAAAAAATGATAAAAGGTTCCACAGCCATGAGTGCCTGAAGCTCTGAGACTCGTCCTGCAGAAGTTATTGCTAGGAGCAGTGCTGTTTTCCAAGATAAAAACTTTATATCAGCCGTAGCAGCTGGCTCAAAAGGTGGCAGGGTGAGTTTTTCCAAGACATAGTTGAGGTCCCATGCAGGCATTGGTGATCTTCTTGGAGGCCTTAAGTTTTTGGCTCCTCTGAGGTACTGTTTTAGTAAGGGATGAGAAAAGATTGGTGGCTCTCTATATTGTAATGAGCCGAAATGGCAGAGGCATGAATTTTAATAGATGAAAAAGGTAGACCTTTGTCCAGCATCTCAGATAAGTATTGCAAAATCTGAGGAATATTTGGCACAGCTGTATCAGTTCCTTGTGCCTGGTTCCAAGCACAAAAGCTCTTGCATTTTCCAGCATAAGATTTTCCAGTACTAGGCCTTCTGGCCTCCAAAATGACATCCATCACAGCTTTACTGAGAGGTGTGTTTTGTATGACTACATTATCCGCCATGCTGCCAGGTTTAAAGTCCTGAGTTGGCTGCACAGGATCTGATTGTTTTGCTGGGACAGTAGGTGAGGTATCGGAGGTAAGGTCCAAGCTGGGCATGGAGACAAGCTCCTTAGTATTGGATACCAGTACTGGCGGGGCCAGTCTGGGGCAATTAGTATCATCCTTGGCTTCTCCTGTCTGACCTTTAGGAGTACCTTGGGGAGGAGAGGCAGAGGGGGGAATGCGTATACTGATAGGTTTTTCCAGCTGAAAGATAAGGCGTCCATCTTCTATGCTTGTCTGTGATAAATCCTTGTGCAGAATCTTTTTAGTTGGTAGTTGTGAGGGGAGGCAAACAGATCTATGTCCAGGCATCCCCATTTCCTTGTTATCATGCTAAAGACCTGTTGATCCAGGTGCCACTCATGGGGATCCATGAGGTTTCTGCTTAGGTCGCCTGCCAGAGTATTTTTTCTTCCTGGCAGGAATTGTGCCTGCAGGTGTACTTGGTAAGTCAATGCTGTGTCCCACAGAGTCATGGCTAGTCTGCAAAGAGGGTAAGAATGAGTGCCGCCCTGCTTGTTTATATAGCACATGACCGTGGTGTTGTCTGTCTTTATCAGTAGTTGTCCTGGATGAAGTAGGTCCTTGAAGGCTGTCAGGGCATTCTGAACTGTTAGCATCTCTTTTTGACTGACATGTAGATGCATTTGTTTTGAGGTCCATGTGCCCTGAATGCATCTTCCTGCCATGTGGGCCCCCCAGGCATAATCTGATGCATCCATTGTTAGTGTTTGCCTGGCTGGGGGTAATGTGAATGGCTGTCCCTTGTTTTGGTGACAAGCCTTTGCCCACCATCGAAACTCCTGTTGCAGGCAGGGAATGAGAGTAATCATAGTTTCCAGGCTGTGGCAATGTTGAGTCCAAACACTTTTTAGGTACCATTGAAGTTTCCTCATATGAAGTCTTGCATATGGAATTAGTAGGATGCAAAATGCCATGAAGCCCAAAGCCTGCAGAATATTTTTTGCAGATAACTGGGCCTTTGTTGCCAGCATTTTGAAATGGGTAGTCAGTTTCCTTTTGTTTGTCTGGCGTGAGATAAGCCATCTGGGCAGTTGTATTTAAGCTTGCATCCAGGAATATTATCTCTTGAGAGGGTACTAGTTTTGATTTCTTTTCGTTGACTGTGTACCCTAAGCATGTTAGAAGTCTTTTCACAAATGCCAGATGCTGTAGAAGAATGTCCTTGTTCTCTGCTTGAATTAGACAGTCGTCCAAGTAAGGATATATTTGTATTCCTCTTTGTCTGCAGAATGCAATTACTGGTGCCAGGCACTTTGTAAAGACCCTGGGCGCAGTAGATAAGCCAAAGGGCAGTGCAGAGAATTGGTAATGCATTGAGCCAGACTTGAATCTGAGGTATCTTCTGCATATTTGTCTGATTGGGACATGCAGGTATGCCTCTTTTTAGGTCTAAAGTCACAAGTCAAGCGTTCTTGCCCAGCATGGGCAAAAGCTGCTGCAAAGTCAACATCCTGAATTTTGGTATATCCAGGAATGTGTTCAAAATAGACAGATCCAGTATTGGTCTCCAGGCTTTGTCCTTTCTGGGTAACAGAAACAGTCTTGAGTAAAATCCTTGTCCCTGCTCTTGCTCTGGTACTAGTTGAATGGCCCCCATGTCCATGAGGGATCAGACTTGTTTTTGTGCCTCTGCCCATTGATTTTTTAGCAGATCTGGCCAGCCATTTGCCTTTGGCAGGGTATGGAAATGGAACTTGTAGCCTTGTGACACGATATTTAAGACCCACTTGTCCTGGGTTATAATGTGCCAATGTTGAGAAAAAAGTGCTAATTTTCCCCCTAAGGGGGCTGCCAGGAGATAAGTGCTTGGTGCAGGCAGGGAGAAGTCATTGGGACTGTTTCCTGAATGGTTGTGATTTGTCTTCTCCAACTTTGGAGGTAGAAGTCCCCCATTGTTTTGAGCGGAATGAACCTTGCGCTTGGGATCTGCCTCTAGGGCGTCTGGGTCTGCCCCTTTGAGGTCTGTCTGACACAGGAAAGGACCAATTCTTTGTTGGCCAGTGTCTACTAAACCTAGGTGGCTGTACTTGTAAAAAAATCTTTGACCGTTTGCATAGATTTAGCTTTGTCCTCCATTATCTTTAACACCTCTTCTGCCTTAACACCAAACAAAGTATCATGCTGTAAAGGTGCATCTAATAATTTAACTTTAACATGATCAGCCAGATTTTGTTCCTTTAACCAAGCATGCCTCCTAATTACAGAACCTGTAACTGTGGCCCTGCAGGATGCCTCTAAAGAATCAAAACCACATTGCAAAGTATACTTTCCAACTTGCTCAGCCACATGCAATAAATCCTGCATTTCCTTGTTTTCTGCACATTCAGAGTTTAACAACATTTTCTGTTTAAGCAATGCCATGACATTTTGCTGATATTTGAGCATATGAAACTGACAGTTTAAGGCCCTTATAGCCAAGGTAGCAGATGTGTAAACCTTTTAGCCCCATATATCCAGTGCCCTAGAATCTCTGTCAGAGGGGGTAGGATTTTCTGGAGCGGAAGCCTGAACTCCTTTGGGACCCTGAGAAATAGTTCCTGGGTCTGCAACAGGGTTTTTAAAAAGGAATTTATGTGAGTCAGGAACCCTGTAATATCGGTCAGGCTTAACAGGAGCTGGAGGTAAGGAGTCAGGGGTAAGACTAGACTCCGAAAACACATCATCTACAATGTCTAACACTGGTGGGATGGCTAGAGGCTTGTGTTGAGGTAGTAACAGGAAATCCCTGAGCCTCTTTTTAGATTCTGAAAAATCTTGGCTCTCCCAGTGGAAATGCTCCCTCGTGGTATGTAAGGTTTCCCCAAAAGAATAGTCCTCTGGAGTAGAAGCTGAAGGTATAGATTCTTCAGCATCAGAATCTTCACAGGGGGGAAGAGAATATTCTTGATCAGAAGAGGAATCAGAAAAAATGGAAACCTGATCTGAAGATTCATAGTCAGTCTCTTGCCTAGGCCTCTTATCAGGAGGGGGATTGGAACCCTTGATCAAGGTAATCAAGTCTTCGGCCATTTTGAGCATCTGCTTTTTGGGCATGGAGGCCTGTCCACGTGGCTCTTGAGTTTGCTTCTTTGCCTTTGAAGGTGCTTTAGTCTGTCTTTGAAGTCGGTTTAATGTATAGATGTTTGGGTCTGAATACACCCTCAGAAGCCGGTGCCTGCTCAGTGGCTCCGGACCCATCTGAAGGAATAGCGTCCAAGGCTCCAATACCTTGAGTTTCCAGCGGCATAGCCGACTTCACGTGGGAGTCGGTAGCGGCCTGCGACTCTAAAGTAGCGGGTGTCAGGGGCTGCGAAAGCGCCTCACTGAGAACCAGCGACTGGCTTAGGAGAAGCTTCGTCGTCGGTTTTGGTCCTCGGTTGTCTATCTTTTTCTTTGCGTTTTTTGTGAACTCCGGTAGTCGGATAGCTATCCGACGGCATTTCTGGATAATTAAACCTGCGTCCAAAATAGTTTAATGCAAAATCATACCGATGCTTAATAGTGCGTTAGTTAAATCTAGCACAAAACCGACAACCTGAAACGTTATGGTCAGGGCCTAGGCAAGGAATACAGTAAGAATCAAAGTCCTTATGAGGTATTTTGCTTCCCACAAGAAATACAATTATTAACTTGTTCTGACATCGGTCTGGAGCAAGAAAAAAGTTTCCCCAGTGGGGTACTTAGCTTTATAGAAGACTTCGGATCTGAAACTCGAACTCGAAAATATCAGGAGTCGGCGGACCGGCACTTGCGAACTGCTTCTACTTTGGGCACCTTGCGGCTAGAATGACTAAAGAAAATGGCGCTGGCCGCATCTTTTATACCCCTGACGACCTGACGTCAAGGAAGGGGCGACAACGGCCAAAGCAGGACCCAGGACTTTGGAATTCAGGCCGGCTGAGGGCAACCTGCCAGCAGGATTACCCAAATGTAATGACTGCAACAGTGAAACACGAAGAACATCCGACAGCGCTCTGAATTATAAGCATTTCCTGCAAGATTCCCTTATTGGAATGTGCAGGTAAGCTTCCTTTAAGTCGAAGATTGCCAATCAGGCATCTTTGCCTAGCACAGGAAGCAGCTGTTGAGGTGTTAGCATTTTGAATTTTGGGATTACCAAAAAGGTGTTTAGAATAGAGAGGTCCAGGATAGGATGCCAGGAGCTGTCTTTTCTGGGTACCAGGAAAAGTCTAGAGTAAAAACTTTGTCCCCTTTATTCTGCTGGGTCAGGCTGAATAGCCCTGATACTTAGAAGAGAGAACCTGCTGTTGAGCCTCTGCCCACTGATTTGGTGGTAGGTCTGGCCAACCGTTATTGGTAAGGTGTGGAAGTGGAATCTGTATACTTGGAAAGCTATATTTAAAACCGATTTGTCCTGGGTAATGAGTTCCCAGTTTTTTGCATGCAGGGCAATCTTTCTCCGTAAGGCAGCACGCAGCTGAGCAGGGCTTGGAAGGGTTAAGTTTAAGTCATTGTGACATTTTTCCATAGGGGGGTGTCTTACTACTTTCAACTTTGGAAGTGGGAGCCCCCCACTACTTAGGCCTGTGTGTACCTTGAGACTGTAGCCTAGGTGGTCTGCTGTTCCTGGGTTTGGACTGAGAAGGCTTGGAAGAGACTGGAAAGGACCAATTTTTAGAAGGCCAATGCCTACGAAACCTGGGAGGCTGTATTGCAGGAAATCTTTAACAGTTTGCATAGATTTAACTTTTTCCTCCATCTTTTTAAGGACTTCTTCTGTTTTGTTGCCACAGAGTCGGTCTTGGTTTAAGGGAATATCCAGTAATTTAGCTTTAACATGATCTGGCAAGTTTTGCCCCTTAAGCCAAACATGCCTTCTAAGTACAAACCCAGTGACAGCAGCCCTGCAAGATGCTTCTAAAGAGTCAAAACCACATTGCAAAGTATGTTTACCAACTTGTTCAGCAGAATGCATTAAATCCTGCAATTCTTTATGTTCAGCACAGTCAAGAATCAACATAATTTACTGTTTAAGTAGTCCCATAATACGCTGCTACTTTAACATATGAAACTGGCAATTTAAAGCCCTAATGGCCAAAGTAGCAGAGGTGTATACCTTCTTACCCCATCTATCCAAGGCCCTGGAATCTCTTTCAGAGGGGGTAGGATTTTTGGTAGCAGTAGCCTTAATGCCTTTTGGTCCTTGGGAAATGGTCTCTGGATCCTCAGTAGGATTTTTGAAGAGGAACTTGTGAGAGTCAGGTACTCTGTAATACCTGTCAGATTTTCTGGGAGCTGGTGTCTGGGGCCAGGTTAGATTCCAAGAAGACATCATCTACAATGTCCAGAACAGGAGGGATAGCTAAAGGACTGTGTTGAGGGAGGAGTAAGAATTCCCTAAGCCTCTTTTTGGAGTCAGAGTAATCCTGGCTTTCCCAGTGGAAATGCTCCCTAAGAGTGTAAAAGGTTTCACCAAAAGAAAAATCTTCTGGAGGGGAAGCAGAGGGAATGGAATCCTCTGCATCAGAATCCTCATAGGTAGATAAGGGCAAATCCTGGTAATCAGAAGAAACAGAAATTTCAAAATCCTGATCAGAAGAATCAGAAGGAAAATCAGTTCTAGGTCTCTTAGAGGGGGAAGGCTGGCTTCTCCTAATTAATGTAATAAGGTCTTCAGCCATTCTAAGCATTTGCTTTTTAGGCATATGGGCCTGACCATGTGGTTTGGACGTCTGTTTTCTAGGCGTGGGTCAAGTTTTAGGCCTTGATGAAGAAGATGGCGTCGGTTTGAAATGCAAGTCTGTAGGCCTGAATACACCGTCAGAAGCCAGTGCCTGCGCAGTGGCTCCGGACCAATCCAAGGTAGAGATATCCGCAGGTTCCATAGTCAAAGAAGCATGTCGTGGCATACTGGACTCCGAATGGGTCTCAGTAGAGGCCTACGAATCTGAATTAGCGGGTATCAGGGGCTGCGAAAGCACCTCACTGAGTACCGGCAAACTGGCCACTAGTTTAACGGAAGCATAGTCAGCAGTTTTGGAACTATGCGGTTAGACTCTGCCTTTATCCTTACGTTTTTTTTCAGAATATCGGTAGTCAGATGGCTTACCGAAGCCACTTCTGGATAGTTAAACAGAGCATCAAAATAATTTGCTGCAAAAATAGACCGACAACGAATAGTTTGGGGGTTGAATAAGGCACAAAACCGACAGTGAGGGACGTCGTGGTCTGGGCCTAAGCAAGGAATATAGTAAAAATGAAAATCTTTATGAGGTATTTGCTTTCCACAGGTAAGACAATTGTTAACTTTTACTGACATCGGTTAAGAGCAAGAAAAAGGATCCCCAACAGGGTACTTTGCTTTTTTGAAGACTTCGGTTCTGAAACTCAAAAACAAAAATTTCAGGAGTTGGCTGACAGGCACTTGCGAACTACTTCTTCTTCGGGCACCGCATGGCAAGAAAGACTGATGTAATGGCGTCGGCTGCATGTTTTATATCCCTGACGACCTGACGTCATGGAAGAAGAGACAGCATCCGACGCAGGAATCCAAGACTCTGGTATTCAGGCTACCTGCAGGCAGATAACCCAAATGTAATGACTGCAACAGTGAAACACGAAGAACATCAGAAGGGAGTTGAAATACCTGACTCAAAGATAACTCACTGACAATCTTAGGCATAAAAGAAAGATTAGTATGAAGGGCCACTTTGCTTCTATGAAAAAACAAAAAAAGGAGGGATGGACATAAGGGCCTGAAGCTCAGAAACTCTCTGAGCAGAAATAAGAGCAATAAGACAGTCTTCCAGTCACAGTGTTGCAGAGAAGCTGAACCTCCAGGCTCAAAAACAGATCCTGGGTCAGTTTTTCTAAAACACAACTGAAGTTTCGAGGAGGAGGAGGAATAGGCTTCCTTGGGGGGACTAAGATGCAGGACGTCTTTAAAAAATGTTTTTTCCTCAAAGCAAGAAGCCAAAGGAGGATTCAAGGGCAGACAGGCAGAAATAGCTGACAAATGGGCCTTTAAAGAAGAATACGCCAAGTCAGTCTGGAACAACTCACACAAACAGGTGAGGACCACAGGCACCCCCACTAAAAGGATTCTGGTTATTAGCATGTCACCAGAGAGAAAATCTCTTCCATTTGAGCATATGAGACTTTCTGGTTACAGGTTTTGTTGCCTCCTGTAAAACCCTGAGCATGTCCTCTGAAAAGAGGTGCCTAAAAGGTACCAAAACCTTATCACCCACAGTGTCAGTTGAAGAGTGGACAAGTAAGGATGGATGAGTGACCCTTTGTCCTGTGTGAGGAGGTCCAACAGGTAAGGTAACATGTGATGACTGCTCCTGGCCAGATGCATAAAGAGGGGAGCCAGTGCTGTCTTGGCCAAAAGGGAGTCACTAAAAACATTTTTGCAAAGTCCAACTGAATCTTCTGCAGGACTCCTGGAAGTAGGAGAAGGGGAGGGAAGGCACAGGAAAACATTCCCTTCCAAGGAAAAGAAAGTGTGTCCATCTTCACCCCAGATGGAATGGGACACTGGAACAGAAAAGAGGGAGCTGCCAGTTCAGAGGGTAGGCAAAAATATCTACCTCAGGAATAACCCACTGATGGACTATGTCTAGAAATGCATCTCTGTGAAGCATCCATTCGAAAACCTGTGTTTTGGATCTGCTTAAGGTGTCTGTCACTATATTGTGCTGTAAGGGAATATGTACTGCCTAAAGAGTTAACTGATAACTGACAGCCAGATCACAACCGTGGGGAGCAACCCTGCAGAGAAGGTAAGACTTTGTGTCACCCTGCTTGTTGACATACCACATCACTGTGATGTTGGCAATGTAAAACTTCAGAGAACCTGGAGAAAACATAGGGTAAAAAGGTTAACGGGCCAGAATCAGAGGTGTTGTCTCGCTGATGTTGATATGGTCTGACTTGTGATGAGGGGCCAAAGACCATGAACTTTCAGATTACCACAGGAAGCCCCCCACCTTATGTCTAAAGTGTAAGTGAAGAGTTCTTGAGAAGGAACCAGAAGCTGAAAGGGAAGGCCTGGGTTGAGGGAAAGCTGCTGAACTGACTACTTGAATTTCCACTTTAGACAAGGGGGGAACAGCACACTGAAATCTCCAGAGTGTGGCAATGCTGAAGCCAAAATGAATTGAGGTACCATTAAATCTTACGCAAGTGCAGTCTGGTAAGAGGGAGTAACAGAAGAGGCCATGAATCCCAGGACTCGAAGAAACTCTCCAGCTGGAATAGCAGGCAGAAGAAGACAAGACTGAAAGAAAGCTGTTATAGATAGAACTTTTTGGAGGTGGAAGAGAGGCCAACAATGGCACTGTATAAATCCTGCAAGCCAGATACACATGATGCTGAGAGGGAGTCCGGGCAAACCTTTGAAAGTTGACAGTGAAACCCAGAGTTTGGAGGAGAGATATGGTGAACTCCAGATCCTGTAACAAGCAACTGGGAGAAGGGACCAGAAGCAACTAGCAGTCTACACAAGGAGAAATCTAAATGCCTTGGGGCCTGCAAAAGGCAATCCTAGGAGCTAGGCATTTTCAGAATGCCCTCGGGGCAGTGCAGAGGCCAAAGGGCAAAGCAGAGAACTGAAAATGAGAGGAGGTAACAGAAATGTAAAAACTTCCTGAAAACAAAGTGAATAGGAATATGAAGGTAAGAATCCTTCATATACAAGGACAACAGAAAAGCCTGGGGTCGTAGAAGAGGAAAAGTATGGTTTTGTATACTTACCACAAATGTAGATGTTCGAGTGTATTCACTCACTGTTGCATTCATCACCTGTGGGTTATCCCTGCTGTGGTAGCCCTCAGCCGGCCCAAATACCAGAGTCAATGTTTTTGTGTGCCAGCTGCTGTCGCCTGTAGTCTGATGTCAGGTCGTCAGTAGTATAAAGCAAGGTAGCCGACATCATTACATCAGCTTTTCTTGCCCTAACCCATCAGAAGCACAAGGGAAAAGAGAGAAGTGGTCCTGGTGGCTAACAGCCACCTTGGGAAACTTGTGACCCCCTAGGGAAAGATGTTAAATGGGGGATGGAGGGAGGGACACTGCAACAGTGAATACACTCGAACATCTACATTTATGGTAAGTGTACACAACTGTACTATGTTCTTCGTGTTTCACTGTTGCAGTCATCACCTGTGGGAGGATTCCCAAAGCTGAGGTAAAGGGTGAAAGGATAGGTAGAGTCCTAGGTATGGGTCAGGAGGCCGTGCAGAATTGCAGAAGCAAACCCTGCCCTAGAGATTAAAAAGAGAGGTGGCTGGTAATGCTTTGTAAAGGCATGGACAGAGGTCCAGATGGCTGGTTCCAAGATGTCCCTGGTAGATACTCCTCTGAGGAAGGCAGTGGAAGTGGAGGTTGCCCTAGTGGAGTGGGTACGGATAGACTTAGGGATGGGTTTTCCATGTAGTCTGTAGCAAAAATGGATACAGTGTGAAATCCATTTGGAAATGGTTTGTTTGGAGATGGGGTTCCCTTCTGCACCTGGGGCAAAGCTTACAAGAAGCTGGTCAGTTTTTCTGAATGGCTTAGTATGATCCAGACAGTATCTGAGTTGTCTGTGCTCGTCTAGTGAGTGTAAAATTCTTTCCCCCTTGTTTTGCGGGTTGGGAAAGAAGGTGGTAAGGTGTATGGCCTGGTTAAGGGTCACATCAGAAACTACCTTGGGCATAAAGGAGGGAGTAGTCCTCAGGGAGACTCTGCATGGAAAATTATGAAGGGCTCGTCAGTCATGAGAGCTTGAAGCTCCGAGACCCTTCTGGCTGAGGTGATAGCTAGTAAGAAGTCTGTCTTCCAGGAGCGGTATGTCAATTCTGTTGAAACGGCAGGTTCGAAAGGAGGCGAGGTTCATTTCTCTAACACATAATTCAGGTCCCAGGGTGGAGTAGGAGGTCTTCTGGGAGGCCTAATATTAGAAGTCTGTCTGAGGAATTGCTTAACCAAAGGATGAGAGAAGAGGGGTGGGACTGAATCATAATGGGCAGAGATGGCCGAGGTATGGATTTTAATAGAGGAGAAGGAGAGGCCACTATTGAGCAACTCTGCTAAGTAAGCCAGGATGAAAGGGAGAGAGGACTAGGCGGTACTGCCCCCTTTTGATCGTTTCCAGGAGCAGAATCTTTTCCATTTTCGTGCATAAGATTTTCTTGTGCTGGGCCTTCTGGTCTCTGTGATGATGTCCAGAACCTGTCTGCTTAACAGGGACTTCTTGTTAGTTTTCAGAGTATAAGCCATGCTGAAAGTTTGAGAGTCTGTAGGTCTGGGTGCAGTAACTTCCTTCTCTCCTGGGTCATGAGGTCTGACCTTAGGGGAAGCAGCTTCGGGGGCTGTAAAGTCAGACTGCGCAGTAAGGGGTACCAATGCTGTCTGGGCCAATCTGGAGCAATGAGGATGGCCTTTGGTCTCTCCTCTCTTATTTTGATCAGAACCTTTGGATTAAGGGGCAGAGGAGGGTATGCATACACAAGGAGGGAGCTCCAGGGGAAGGTCAAGGCATCCACCTTCATGCGAGGAGGTGATACTCCCTGGTACAAAACTTGTGCAGCTGGTGGTTAAGGTGCGAGCCAAAGAGGTCCACCTCTGGGGTCCCCCACTCCTGGGTGATTTTCAGAAAGATTTCTCTGTGGAGCTGCCATTCGTGGGGGTCCAGTAAATTTCTGTTTAGGTGGTCTGCCAGTGTTGTTGTTGATCCCTGGTAAGAATTGGGCAATTAGGTGTAGTCCCATGGAGGCGGCTGTAAGCCAGAGACTCATGGCTAACTTGAATAGGGGGTAAGATTGGGTGCCCCTCTGCTTGTTGATGTACCACATTACTGTGGTGTTGTCAGTTTTTATAAGGAGGACCCCTGGCCTGAGATGGGGTTGGAAAGAGGTCAGAGCATTTTGCACTGCCATCATTTATTTCTGATTGATATGCAAGTGAAGTTGCTGGACATTCCAAAGGCCTTGGGTATACCTGCCTGCTAGGTGAGTGCCCCAAGCTATGTCTGAGGCGTTGGTGGCGATGGCCTGGCCGGAAGGTGGGAGGATGAAGGGTAGACCCTTGTTCATGGCACAGGCCTCTGCTCACCAGAGAAATTCATCCCTTATGCAAGGGATCAGTGGGATAGTGGTCTCTAGGGACTGAGAGTGCTGACATCAAAGGTTCTTTAAGTACCACTGAAGTTTTCTCATATGAAGCCTGGCGAGAGGGATGAGAAGGATGCAAGATGCCATGTATTCCACGGCTTGCAGGAACTTCCTCACAGTGAGGTGACTTTCGGATGCCAGCTGGGTGAACTAGAGAGGCAGGAAGCTCTGCTTTTCTGGGGATAGAAAGGCCATTAGGGTTGCTGTGTCTAGCACAGCTCCCAGGAAAACAATATTCCTGGTGGGGTTTTGCTTTGATTTTTTTCTCGTTGATAGTGAACCCTAGGGAAGTTAGGAGTTTCTTGACAAAGAGAAGGTCCTGCAGCAACTTTTCTTTGCTGTTCGCCTGAATGAGGTGGTTGTCCAGGTAAGGGTAAATCTGTACATTTCTCTGTCTGCAGAATGCTATAGCCAGGGCCAAGCATTTGGTGAATACTCTGGGAGCAGCAGATAAGCCAAAGGGCAGTGCTGATTCCCTGCTCTGAAGCGCAGGAATTTTCTGTATGATTCCCTGTTGGGGATGTGGAGGTTGGCATCTTTTAGGTCTAGTATCACCAGCCAGGCATTTTGTGTGAGCATAAGCAGGAGCTGCTGCAAGGTTAGCATTTTGAATCTGGTGACCACCAAGGAGGTGTTCATTTTGGATAGATCCAGGATGGGGCACCAAGTGCCCTCTTTTCTGGGAACAAGGAATAGTCTGGAGTAAAAACCTTTTCCTGCTTGATCCGGAGGGACAGGTTCTACTGCCCCCTGAGATATTAGTGTTTTTACTTGTTTTAATGATTCTGCCCACTGGTTTGGGGGGAGGTCTGGGTACTCTCTTGGGATAGGGAGTTCGCTGAAGGAGAATCTGGATCCATGAGAAATGATTTTTAATAACCATTGGTCCTTGGTTATAGAGACCCAATTGTCCTTGAAGAGGGTGAGCCTTTCTCCTAGTTTTAGAGGAGTGAAAGGAGGGCAGAGGAGGGAGGGAGAGTCACTGTGAGTGCTTGCCCTAGAAGCTTGGCTTAGAACTCCCTGCCTTAGAGGCAGAAGTGGTCCACTGTTTGTTTCTTTGCTGGCCCTGGGATAGGGGCCCAGATGTCCTGTCCCTGCAGGGCTTACCTTGGCCTCATCGGCTGCGTGCAGGGAAGGCCCAGTGCTTTGAAGGGAAGTTCCTGCAGAATCTGGGTGGTTGAACTTGAAATAAATCTTCTATCGTTTATATAGATTTTGCTTTGTCTTCCATCTTTTTAAGCACCACTTCTGCTTTTTCCCCAAACAGGCGTTCTTTACCTAGGGGTGCATCAATAAGTTTAGACTTGACATCATCAGGGAGAGGTTGTTCCTTCAGCCATGCAGGTCTTCTAATAACAGACCCTGTCACTGCTGCCCTGCTAGAGACTTCTAGGGCACCACATCCACATTGTAATGAGTGCTTGGCCACTTGACAAGCAGAGTGTAGTAATTCTGCTAGCTCTTTTGAGTTGGCACCGTCAGGAGAGGTATCAATCTTCTGTTTTAATTGTTCCAAAATGTGTTGTTGATATTTTAACATATGGAACTGACAGTTGAGTGCTCTGATAGCTAAGGTTGCAGAGGTGTATACTTTCTTACACCATTTGTCCAGAGCTCTGGAGTCTTCATCAGAAGGAAGAGGATTCTGGGCAGAACTACACACCAGACTACAAAGCCAGCGAAAAAGATGCCATTAATCTTGTATTAAATAAGTTTATTCACACTTATTTGCAGAACTAGTCTTAGCTCCTTTGGGTCCCTGTGTAATGAACTCAGGGTCTGCAGCAGGGTTCCTGTACAGGTATTTGTGGGAATCAGGTACTCGGTAGTACCTGTCAGGTTTAGCTGGAGCAAGAGTCAGGGCATCAGGGGCTAAGCTGGATTCATGGAAAACATCATCCACCATGTCCACAATAGGTGGGATGGCCAGGGGTCTGTGCTGGGGCAGGTCCAGAAACTCTCTAAGTCATTTCTTTGACTGTGGGTAGTCCTAAGATTCCCAATGAAACTGTTCCCTGAGGGAGTGAAGGGTTTCCCAGAAGGAGAGATCCTCTGGAGAGGAGGCACAGGGGATGGATTCCTCTGCATCTGAATCCTCAAACAGTTAAGGGCTGCTGTTCCTCTTCAAAAGCAGAATAATCAGATTCCTCCGACTCTTGGTCTGTCATCATTTCTGGAGAAGGGTGCCTTTTCCTTTTAGGAGTGGGGGCCTGAGTACCTTGGATAAGGGAGATGAGATCCTCCGCCATTTTAAGCATTTGAGCTGCGGGTGGGGGAGCAGTAGCAAGATGGCGGCTACAAGCAGATTTCCTAGGAGTGGCCTGGTTTCTAGGCCTGAAAGAATCCATTGGTCTTTGAGAAACGGTAGCTGGAAGAGAAGACATAATTTTTTGTCTAAAATCGGTAGTGTGAACAGCCTCCTCATCAGCCAGTGCCTGCGTCACGGCTCCAGACCCCAACCAAGGCAGAGACAGCCAAAGGTTGGGAAGACAGTAGATTTCTGTGGCATACCGGACTCCGAAAGGGTCTTGGTAGAGGCCTACGTAGAAAGCAAGTCAGGCATCAGGGGCTGCGAAAGCGCTTCACTGAATTTCGGAGAACTGATGACTTGCTTAGCAGTAGCGTCGTCGGAAGGCTTAGCCTTGTGTGGCCTGTCTATCTTTACATTTTTTTCAGAATGGTCGACAGATTGCTGGCTGACAGACATCATATCAGAATTCGAAGACGGAATACAAACGTAATTATCTATAAAAAGAGCTCTACGGTGAATGGTTCTTGCATTAAAGAGGGCACAGAACCGGCAACAAGGGACGTTTTGGTCTGGGCCTAAACAAGTGATGCAGTAAGAATGAAAAGTCTCAGTGTGGGATCTGATTTCCACAGGCAAAACAATTAACATTTTCGGACATTGGTTAGAGCAAGAAAAAAGGGCCCCCAATGGGGTTACTTAGCTTTAGACGTTTTCTGCCGAAATTCGACTTCTGGTAGTGACCGACCGGCACTCGTGCGAACTGTTTCTGCTATGGGCAAAAACGGCAAGAAAGAATGATGTAATGACGTAGGCTGCCTTGCTTTATAGTACTGATGACCTGACTTCAGACTACAGGTGACAGCAGCCGGCGCACAAAAACACTGACTCTGGTATTCAGGCCGGCCAAGGGCTACCACAGCAAGGATAACCCACAGGTGATGACTGCAACAGTGGAACACATAGAGCATCAGGGTTTGAAGAGTAAACATCCAAAAAGAAGGAACCTTGAGAAAGGTGTTGAGCAAGGAGAGATCCAGAATAGGTCTCAAAGTGCCATTCTTTCAAGAGACCAGGAGCATCCTAGAGTAAAAATCCTTTTCTAACTTGTGAAGGATGGACAGGTTGAATAGTTCCCTGGTCTACCAGGGACATAAGGACCTCTGAAAAATAAGGAAGTTGTTCCAGTGGACACTGGAGAATCCCTGAAAAAGGAAGGAGAGACCTCTATACTATGAAGTAACTCAGAAGAATGACAGCTAAAACCCAAAAATCTGAGGTAATGTTATGCCAGTTAGGAAGCCAGAGGCAGAGTCGAAGGGACAAGGGAACCTGAATTAAGTATAGTGGGGCAAGAAATCAAAGAGAAGCAGGCTTGTCAGATAAAGGAAGATTCTAAGCCAGCCACAGAAGCCTGAGAAGACTTAGCAAAAGGAGCACACCTACCTCCCGTTCTGCCTTTGATGGCCCGACAGAGCTACCTGTGAACAAAAGCAGAACTAGTAGGACAGTTCCTCTGAAACCTATGGATAATGGACACAAAAATATATTTAAGATCCTGCAAAGCTTTACCCTCTTCCTGAAGGGACTTAAAACATATCAGTAGCAGCAGTCCCAAAGAGATTTTTATTAACCAAACAGCCTCCAGCAACTTGGCCTTAATGTCTTCAGGTAAAGACTGCAGGCGAAGCCAAGAATAATGCCTCATGACAGATCCAAAGGCAGCAGCATCGTAGCTACACTTGACAGAATGACAAACCACATGAGAAGTAGAACCAAAAACAGATACAGCAGAAAATTTTGCTTCAGAATCAGGGAGGTTAGAAATAACCAGACAAGCCTTGGCAATCAAGGTGAGAGCATATCTGGTCATGTAGGCCTGGTAATTGATGGCCAAAGTAGAAGCAGGATAAACCTTCTTGCCAACTTTCTCCATTACCCTACTGTCCTTATCAGAAGGCAGTAGCCTGGAAAAGGGCAAACGTTTAGAAGGTTTGTCAGAGGAGACTGACACCAAAGTAGAGTTAGCAGGAGGACATTTAAATAAGAATTGACAATCCTCAGGAACCTTATAGAAGCTGTCAGGTTTCTTTGGAGCAGAGGGTAGAAAATCAGGAGACTCAGAAGCAGCTACAATGGTGTCTAACAAAGCAGCCAACACAGGAGATACTGCAGAAGGTTTAGGAGTTTCCACGTGAAGCAGCCCTAATACCTTTTCTGGATATCGGACACTTCAGATGAACCCCACTTAAAGTATTCCATAATTCTAGCTATAATGTTTCCAAAACAGAATTCAGCAAAAGTAGACTCAAGACAAATGGACTTTTCTTCATCAGAACCATAAGTCAAAGGTGAAGGCATCTGGGTAGAATAAGACACTGACTCATCCTCAGATTCTGAACCCTCATCTGAGGAATCCGTTACCCTAGTCCATTTGGAAGCAATTGAAGTCCAAGGTGGAGCAGGGACAGAAACCCCTTAGGGAGACTTCAGGGCCATTAAGGTACTAAATAGGCCATGAGTAAACTCCTGTCATTCCTGCTGAGGATCCTTAGGGCATATACAAGTATGCTTAGTTTTCTGCTTTTGCTCATGGGGATTGTCAGCCCTAACAAATACCGGAGGTTCTGTCCCTTCAATAAGAATCCTAAGAAACTTCTTCCCGACTACAATCTGTGGAATTCCTTTAGGGCCCTTCAAGGTAATCAACCATAGTTCCCCCTCGACATCTGCAGCAGATGTCTGCAAAGCCTCAGACGATGTGAGAAAGAAGAATCCATGTCTGCCTTCGATGGGTTGTGGCACAGGAATCTGAAGTAGACACAGGATGGCCTATATTACTTGCTTCTACAGAGGCATTCGGCAGAGGTTAGACAGCCAAAGAATCCAGCCGAGATTTTTGGCCGCCTTCTTACTCAGATGTACCTCAGGGTTAGAAGATTCCACCATGCTGCCCTTGGCTAAGAGTTTAATTGTCTGGTTCTCGAGATAAATGGCCAGGGAAGACAACCGGCTTCTTAAAGTCTTAGGCACAAACGTTTTACAAATGCTACAGGATGCATGGTCATGGGAAGCACCCAGATAAAAAAAAACACTGCTCATGATGATCCTTATAGGGAATCTGGTTTTCACACTGACATTTTCCCTTCTTGGATGACATGAAAGGCAATCAAAAAAAAACAAGACCAAAAGAAAAGGAAAAAGAATTTTATTCAAAGTTTTGTGAAACAATGATATTACTGAAGATGGAAAACAATTCCATGGAGATACTCCTTAATTACACCCATTATACAAGAAAACAAAGACCCTTTACAGTAAATCTTATAGGCCAATATCTTTACTTAACAATGATTATAATATCATGTCAATAGTTAGTAGAATAAATGAGGATCAAACAGGATTAATTTACAAAAGACACACACAAGACAATATACAAAGAATTATCATAGATTTTCTAAACCAAAACAACCAAGAAGCTCTAATAGTAGATTTCGATATAGAAAAAGCCTTTGATTCGTTGAGCTGGGATTTTCTTTTTAAGGCTTTTAGAATTGTTTTATTATGCTAATAAAGAATATTTATAAAATAAATCTGGCTTATGTAAAACGTGGGCCATTTACCTCGAAGGCTAATGAAATAACAAAGGTACAAAGCTGGGATGTCCGATGTCTCCCATCCTGTTTGCCTTAGGAATTTAATTATTTGCCTCATTTGTACACCACAACTCTAATATATCAGGCATAGATGTATATGGTCAACTCAATTCAACATTATGTTAATTGCTGATGATGTTTTACTCACGTTATCTGTCTCGGAGAAATCAGTACAAAAACTAGATGAAATAGTAGAAAGGGTTTTATCATATTTTCTGCCTTAGATTTAACAAGGGAAAATCTAATTATATACATTTGAATAAAAAGAGAGAATTTACCATAACTACAAATTGTGTGATAGGAAAACAAGTTCCCATAATAAAATATTTAGGAATAACACTATGTGATAATTTGGAATCTACATTAGCCACAAGTTATAGCAACATAATTAATAAAATAAAAATGTTAATAGTAAGCTGGAATAAAATGTTCTTGAGATTTGAAGACAGATTACAAATAATAAAAATGACAATACTTCCAAGAATTAATTACATTGCACAAGCTATTCCTATAGTACCTAACAAGAAAATCTTGAAACAAATCAATAAAATTCTATTGAACTTTCTTTGGTATCCAAAAAGAAATAGAATAGCCTATACACATCATATTAGATCTTGGGAAATGGGTGGAATTAAACTTCCAGATCTAAAATCATACATAGAAGCTTCCATATTAAGAACTATCATTAACTGGAAAGATCCTAATTATTCTTCAACATGGAAAACATTGCACACTATTATTTTTCTAAATGAAAATAAAATAATTAAAAATTGTAAATTAAGTGAACAAAATAACAGGATGTGGCACATATTGACTGTTAATATTCAATATAATATAACAAAACCAACAAACTTAAATTATATAAATAATATTTACAATTTATTCAGAAGATTTATATATACTAACATGGATATTAAGATTTGGCTAGACTTGATAATGCTCTTTAGCTCTACAAAGAATTTCTTCAGTAAAATTCATAAAGTTATCTTAACTAGATGGGAGGGGAAAAACTTCACTTGTTGGCAACATTGCATAGAAAATCAAGTAGTATTAGACATTCAACAAATTCAGAATAAATATGACATTCCATCAGCAGATTGGTTGATACTACAAAGCATATTAGCATATGTTAAGGATCTTAATAGTAAAATTATTAATTCTCCTTATAAAACTAGTCCAAATTTGATAAGTCTAATATAAAGAAGTTATGTACCTATCATAACGTTCAATGTTGGTTGTTTTCATCTCGCCTTCTTACATAACTTATTTACGTTAAATTGTCTATCTCGCCTTCATTCTTGCTGGTTGGGACAGTGTCCCTAGCACCAAACAACATCCTGGGTGGCTCAATGGAACAGACTCTTCAGAACAGTGGAACCAAAGTCAGCTCTGCTCCAGGAGACCATATCTAGCTTGTATTGAGAAATAAAGGTATGAGGGTTTGCCCAAGTGGCAGCTGCACAGACAGAATCCATGGGCAACCTAGAGTGAAAGGCAACAGAGGTGGCCCAAGGCCCTAGTAGAATGACCTTTTGGTTTAAAAGGTAACTCTTTGTTCCTTAACTGATAAATAAAAGTAATAGTGTGGGATGACCATCTAGATAAGGTCACCTTGGAAACTGGGAGACCTTGTTTGTTTAAGGCATAAGAAAGGAATAATTGGTCTGACTTTCTTATTTCTTTAGTTCTGTGCAGGTAAAAACGCAATTGTCTATGAACGTCCAATTGGTGGAGTTTGTACTCTGCCTTGTTGCTATGATCTGGGAAGAACACAGGAAGATCTATAGATTGGTTTAAATTATTTTCTGAGCAGACTTTAAGAAGAAACGAAAGATTAGTCCTCAGAGCAACTCTGTACTTATGAAACACCAGGTAGGGAGGACGAACACATAGTGCCTGAAGTTCTGAGAAACACCTAGCTGAAGTGATAGCTACCAGAAAGAGTGTCTTCCAAAATAGAAACTTGATGGAGCAGGATGCTGCTGGTTCAAAAGGGGGCAGAATTAAGGAAGATGGGACTAAATTAAGGTCCCAAGGAGGAGGGGGATCTCTCACTGGAGGCCTAAGAAGAGATGTCCCTCTCAAAAAATTTTTACAGAGCTTATGAGACATAATGTTAGAATTTGACAACCCAACATGAAAATTAGAAATGGCCGCTAATTGTACCCTAATCATAGCGGAAGCGGACCTGGAGTGAAACAGTTGTGCTAGGAATTCCAGACTTTCGTGGACTGGGGCTGAGAAGGGATCCACATTCCTAGCCTCTGCCCAACAAGAAAAATGTTTCCATTTGCTAGCATAAGTTTTCCTCATTGTAGACTTATGAGAGGAGACGATAATCTCACGGACTGCTGGGGAAATGCTAGGAAGCCTGGCTAAGGCTGGAAGTGGAGCAACCAAGCTGTGAGCTGGAGAGTTTGGAGGGATTGATGCAACCCGCCTGATTGATGAACCAGGAGGTCTGGAATTAGGTCCACAGTCCAGGGCTGATTGACAAGGTAATGGTGCAGGAATGGGAACCATGTCTGTAGAGGCCAGTAGGGGGCAATGAGGATAATTTTTCAACCCAACGATATTGCTTTCTGTACGAGTTTTGGTATCACGGGAAATGGAGGAAAGGCATAAAGAAGTCTCTGAGGCCAATCGTGGACTAGAGCATCTCTGGGTATGTGACCTGAAAGCGGAAGAAGTAATTGCTGCATTTGCTGTTGAAGTGGGTGGCAAAAAGATAGCAGCAAGGCTGTCCCCATTTGCGGAAAATAAGATTCGCAACTTCCTGATTCAGAGACCACTCGTGAGGCATGAGGATAGCTCTGCTGAGCCTGTCGGCTATGACTTTGGACCACCCAGGGATGTGCGCTGCAATCAGAAAACGTTGGGAGGAAATCGCCCACTGCCAGAGTCTGAGTGCTTCTCGACACAGGGGGTAGGATATGGTTCCGTCCTGCTTGTTGATGTACCACACCACTGACATGTTGTCTATTTGAACTGCAATGGTACCGGAAGGGAGAGAGTCTTGAAGAGCTTGCAAAGCTAGGAGCACAGCTCTCATTTCTAGGACATTTAAGTGCAGATGGTACTCGTGAGGTTGCCAAGTGCCTTGGACTATCCTGCCCAGATAATGCCCCCCCCCCTATCAGGGAGGCATCTGTCGTCACTGTGGCTACCGGAGGGGGTTGTATGAAAGGTCTGCCCTGAGTAAATAGAGGGGAGACCATCCACCAAGAAAGGTGTCTTTTGCATGCCTTCGTGATCAGGATCATGTGAGTCATGGGTAGCTCTTGGAAAGACCACTGTGTGAACAGAAGCCACTGAAGAGTTCTCATGTGAAAGCACGCTAGTGGGATTAGAAGAATGGCAGCTGCCATGGAGCCCAGAGTTTGAAGGATGTACCTGACTTAGATCCTTTTGCTCTGCATCAGAATTTGTACTTGCCGACACCCTTTCTAGTGGTAGCCTTGCGAACATATCCCTTGTGTCTAAGTCTGCTCCTATGTAAGTGATAGACTGACAGGGCAACAAGGCATATTTTTCGAAATTTATTGTAATGCCTAGCTGGGTGCAGATTGAGATTGTATAATCCTGCGCTTGTAGGAGTTGATGCCTGGTGGTAGCAGTGAGGAGCCAGTCGTCTAGACATGGAAACACCTGGAATCCTTGAAGTCTCAGGTGAGCCATGACCACTGCCATACATTTGGTGAACACCCTGGGGGCTGTGGTGAGACCAAAGGGCAGAGCTCTGAACTGGTAATGGCTGGCCCCCACCCGGAAGCGAAGATATCTCCTGGAGCGCCTGTCCATCTTGATATGGTAATACGCGTCCTGAAGATCTATCGAGCACATCCAATTGTCCTGACCCAGAAAGGGTAGAATGGACTGTAGCTTGACCATCCGAAATTTTGTTCTTTGAACAGACCTATTTAGTCTGCTGAGATCCAGAATTGGTCTCCAGTCCCCTGTCTTTTTTGGTAGCAAAAAGAACCCTGAGTAAGTTCCGTATCTGTGCTGGTCTGTGGGGACTTCCTGGATGGCTCTTTTTTCTAGCAGTTTTGAAAATTCTATTACTGCTTGTTCCTTGAGATTGGGTGGAACATCTGGAGGGATTTTCTTTGACGGTAAGGGTGTTTTGATGGAAGGGAATTCTGTAACCTCCAGATATAATGGTCTGTCTTGTGTTACATTTTGCCAGGCATTTGGGTACAGTGAAAGTCTTCCCCTGATTGCTTCCAGAGGTGAGCAGCCGGGCAACCCTTCAGGGATGCTGGAAGGGCTTATCAGAGAAAGATTCTCTGTTGCCCTGGTTCTACGGACCCCCTCTGCCACGAGGGCGGCATCTATTGTTATTGTTTCCCCCTCTGCCATGAGGGCGGCATCTAGTGTTATTGTTTCCCCCTCTGCCTCTGGTGGAAAAATCACTACATGTGTCAGGCAAGGCTACCTGAGATTTACGGAACCACATTTTACCACTCTTCTGACCTTTGGGGTAAGGTCTCGAGGGTGTGGAAAAATGGACTCCCATGGCAGAGAGAGTCTTGCCTTCTTGCTCACACCTAGTCAATGTGTCTTTCACCTGTGGCCCAAAAAGAAAGGAGCCATCAAAGGTGGTATTGGTGAAGGACGCTCAAAAGGGTTCCGCAAAGTTACACAGCCGCATCCACGCATGCCTCCTAAGGTCCACACCAGTGCCCGCATCTCTACTCGCCCCATCAGTTGCATAGGAGCAGCCTCATGGAGGAGTTAACTACAGAATTAAGCATCACTAGCTCGGAAGCTACTTTGGCTTGTACTCCCTCAGCTGTAGGATCTTGAAGGGTATCTCCAAGCTCTTTAAGGAGATCCCTTTGAAGTCGAGTAAAATGACATAGGTAGTTCAGTGACCTCATGGAAAAGGTCGCTGAAGCAAACATTCGCTTCCCATATCTGTCCATCGTCCTAGACTCCTTGTTAGGGGGATGGACAGATGAAGAGGTCTCCGCTAACTCTTTTTTGGTGGCTGCTGCTACCACCATGGCATCAACAGGAACACCTTTAGAAAGGAATTGCTTACCCTGGGGTGCTGTAATGAACTTACCAGGTCTCCTCGGAGTTGGTTCTACTGTATCCGGAGCTGACTAAGCCTTTCGAGCCACTACTGTCATAAGTGGATCGAAAGGTGGAGAAACCCCGAAGGTGGAAGGTCGGGAACCAAAAGCATCCAGGAATACAGACTCATCCTCAGTAGGGGCTAGAGGATTCCAGTTCCCCCTCTGCCTAAGCATTTCCAGGATGTCCGAGAAGGAAACATCTTCAGAGGGGGATCTCAGGGACCCTTCCGAATCATCTAAGTCTGTATCAGAAGTGACAGACTCAGGGGAGTCAATGTGCTTCCTCTTGCACTTCTTCCGAGGGGGCTCCTCTGAGTGATCAGGGGAGGCATCGGAAGAGGAGGAAACACCCAATGGGGTGTCCTGGGGCATCGGTTCCCTATGCTTAGGGTCTGGAGGAGGAGCAGAGGTTGGCACAGGCACTACGGGGGACGGAGCCGGTGGGGCTGGTAGTGGAGCTGTCGCAGGGGACAGCACACTCCGTATGACCTCAAAGGCGTCCCTGCCACGAGGCAGAGAAAGCTCCGGTTCCGAAAAAATAGGAATCTTTCTCCACGCTGAGGGGATGGCTCCGAGGCCGATGTAGGAGCCGAGCTCACCTGCGCCAAAGCTCCGAGAGGGAGTACGAGATCGGACAAGTGTCTGATGCCACTTACCCCCTCAGAGCCGACGAGGGAGCCCCGGCATCCAGATCCCTCGATGGAAGGTACCACCGAGGTAATCGGAGCAGACGTCGGAATCAAAGGGGATATAGTTATCGGAGCCGATGGTTCCACTACTCAAACCCCAACGAACTCTGGCTCCGAACTCAATGGAGTCGGAGGAGGAACATCAAGTGAATTGGACGGAGCCGATGCCTGTTGAGGGCTGGACAATAATTTAGCTAGTGCCTTCGACTTTAGCAACCTACTGACTACTCTCTCCACATCCTGATCAGACAGCCTAGAGGATCGAGAAGAGTGAGAGGATCGGTGGCTACGCTCACTTTGAAGTAATGGAGACCGAGGAGCCAAATGCACTGACTCTAGCGAAGGGGACCTCAGCCTCTTGTGGCTCCGTGACGGCTCTGAAACCTCCGATGGAGCCGACGGGAAGGTTGTCTTGTCGGTGCCAGCCAGAACAGACACTGAAGGAAAATCCTGTACCGGAGTCGGCTCCGAGCCGACGGCTTAGTGGATTTTGGGAATTTCACTGGCTGTGAACTCTTTGCCAGTGAATCCTGGGGTTTTAACAGACCCCTGAGAATCAGTTTATTTTTACGCTCTTGCAGGACTCTGACTAAAAGCATGGCAAATAGAACAAGAGTCCTGCAGGTGAACACCGCCTAAACAATAGACGCACAACTAGTGTGCCCATCTGTCAGAGACATTTTTTGACAGCATGAGTCACACGTTTTAAAATTAGCTTCCTTAGACATGCTGTACTGACAAAAAAGGAAGACTAATTTAATACAGACAAAAAGAATAACATTAAACTAGACAAAAAACACTATCTATGAAGAAAACCTAAGATATAATACACACAAAGTGTTTTTTTTTTGGCAATAGGAGAACATCTAAGTTAAACGGCTAACCTAGAAAAACAATAGGAGAGCCTCTAAGTTAAATGGCTAACCTAGGGATGGGGGAGGGGTGGGGAGAACCATTTAACTTAAACGAATTTTACAAAGAAGAGACTATAGAAAAACTAACAAGTATCACTAAATCTAAATAGAAAGATACTAGAAAAAATTAAATTTTATAGAAAAGTTTACACAAAAAGTTAAATATACAAGTCTGAGCCAGAAAAACGACACCCTCGCAGCTGAAGCGGCAAACGGGATCTGGGTAGCTATCGCTAGGCATTATGGGATAAGGGGTAGCCTCGAGCCAGTAAACTCGAGCTATCGAAAAAGGCTGAGTCAGAGCCGAGGATCGGCTCCTATCCTAACCAGCGAGAATGAAGGCGAGATAGACAACTTAACATCTAAAGTTATTTACGACAATTATAATTGGACGAATCTAATTTCAAAATTATACAAAATACTGATAACATATAAAACTAACCATAATGCAAGATTTTGGAATTTTATAGCAAAAGGATGTCATACTACTCTATCAATTGAGAGTAAAACAAATCTTTTATGTTCTATTAACTTAACATTTCATTTACAAGTATGGAAAATATTTACATGGAAATATATTCACAGGGCATTTATTACACCTGATAAACTTGCTAAATTCAATTCACTTGATAAATCCATTTGTTGGAGATGTTCTTTAAACTGTAAAGCTGATTGGTCTCATACATTTTTTGACTGTATTAATATAAAAAAATTCTGGGAAGACATTACTATTTTTCTCCAAGCTATATTCCCAGATACCTTTATTTTAACCAAATCTTTAGTCCTCTTAAATGTTAATGATACTATTATAATGAATAAAAAAGATCTATACCTACTTTGGTCCATACTAGCTGTGGCAAGGAAATGTATAACTAGAGAGTGGAAGTCTTCACAAGAACCTACTATGGAAGAATTCTTGAGAATAATGGAAGAAACAGCGACATTAGAAATCAAGGTGAAGGAATCGAGAATTTCACCTAAAACATGGACAAACAATCCTTGGGAAAAAAATTTAACTCTTATTGAGACATTAAAAATTAACCCTAAATAATTAATGTGTAACTTTATACTTTATTAATTGAATATTATAAAATTTTTGTTACTAATTTCATATATTTTATTAATTTCTTTCCCCTCCTTTGTTCAGGTCAATTGTAAATAGTGTATATAAAGGTGTATAATACGTGTTTATTGATGATTGTATTATTAAACATTATATTATTTGGAAAATAAAAAGAAAAGGAAAAAAGATCCCAACGGGGCACTTATCGGATGGTTAGGCATTCAGCACAGCAAACGGCATTCAGACCGATAGTATTCGGACTGGCACCAAAGAAGTTCTGGGTAATTGTGTCTTATGTCACCTTTATGCCCTACTTCCTGTATAGCGAGAATGAATGAATGTAACATACAGTGCACACAAGATCTAAAGGCTTTGATACACTGGCCGGATGTTGGGCTATCCTTGACAAGAGATTCCTACTGTGAAGAATACTGCAACAGATGGACATCAAGAGTTATAACATTTCACACACAGTTTCTCTACATGAACTATGGCTAATACAATGATGAATATGCTCTTTTTCTTATAAATATTACTAGGGTTAATTTGATTTGACATGAGCACCAACTAGGGCATTTTAATCTTATCCAAGTACTAATACAGCTAATCAGTACAGGGCCAAATGACAAACTCAGGTGTAAATTCATCATGTCTGAGCAGAGTTCTTACATAGGACAAGAACTAAAAGGTTATGTCTTACCATAACTTGGCATCTGTGTTGTCTTCCTTCAATCCTTCTCACAACTGGGTCTCGGATCTGGCTCGGCCACATTCTACAGACTTGGATCAGGCTCTCAAGATCCTCACTTTTACTCATAATGCACTACATCCACCCAAGTAACTCCGCTTGAGTTGCTGATTCTACACATCCAACACCCACACAACAAAGGAACGGCAGAAGAAGCTCAGACATGGGAGGTAAGAGTTGCTTCATAATCCAGGTTCCTCTAGAAGAGAGTGGCACGGGGATGGTCAGGTTGGAAAGTGAGCAGGAATGAAGGAAGACACAGATGCCAAGTTATGGTAAAACATAACCTTTTAATCTGATGTTGTCTTCTTCATTCCTCCTCACGATACGGTCAGAGTCCTCAGATACATAGATTCCGGGTGGCCCTCATGGAAGAATATGCCGGAGCACCATCAAACTTCAGGAGGCCCTGTTTCTGGATATGATATCCAACTTGTAGTGCGATACAAAGGTATGCCTGTTAGGCCATGTTGCTGCTGCGCAAATGTCATCAATGGAAGTTCTAGAATAGAAGGCAGTAGCAGTAGCCATAGCTCTGGTGGAATGTGCCCTGGAAGGTCTAGGTAATTCCAATCCCTTGGCTGAGTAAATGTATGAGATGCAGTCAGATATCCATTTCATCATGATAATTTTAGATAGCACTTGTCCAAGTCTATTAGATGAGAAAGCTACAAAAAGCTGATCGGACTTCCTGCGTTGTTTGGTCCTTTGCAGGTAAAAACAGAGTTGTCTATGAAAGTCTTGAAGATGGAGAACATACTCCCCTTTATTACATAAATTGGGAAAGAACAATGGTAACTGGAAGTATTGATTAATATTGTTCTTGGTAGCTACTTTGGGCATAAAAGAAGAACTGGTGCGCAAGGACAGTCTGTCTTTATGAAAGAATATGTAAATAGGTTTGGAGGATAAGGCTTGTAGTTCAGAAATGCAGGAGGACCGTCTTCCATGACAAAAACCTCATGTCGCAACTTGCTGCTGGTTCGAAGGGTCCCTGGGTCAAAGCTTGCAACACAATAATGAGGTCCCAAGGGGGAGATGGGTCCTTAATTGGAGGCCTTAAGACAACACCTTTCATGAAGGATTTGCATAGTCTAAAAGTGAAGAGAAAATGGAATTGGCTTGCAGTATGAAAGTTGGAAATAGTAGTTAATTGTAGTTTGACAGTTGAGAAGCTAGTACCGTCATCAAAAAGGGTGCTAAGAAATAGAAAAAATGTCTGGAACTGGTGCTGAAAAAGGATCAATGCTTCTGCTCGTGGCCCAAATAACAAACCTCTTCCACTTACTGGTGCAAACTTTTTTAGTGGAAGCCTTTTGAGAGGCTAGAAGAATTTTTCTGACCAGGGACTTAAGCCTATACTGTCTCACTAGGGTTGGAAGTGGAGAAACCAAGCGGTCAATTTGAGGGCTCAAAGGTTTGGATGCTGCATCCCTGACAGATAAGAAAGGAAGTCCTGACTTGACTCCAGGATCCAAGGAGGATATTTCAGATGAGACCATAGAAGAGGGCAATGAGGATGAATGAGTTCTTCAACTGCTTGCCTTCTGAAGGAACTTTGGATTAGCAGAAGAGGAGGTTAAGCATACAGGAGACCATCACGGACTACTGCATCCCTCACGGACTCCCCTGGAGGAGGGATTAGAGTGAAGAACTTTCTGCATTTGTTGTTGAGGGGAGAGGCAAATAGGTTTTAGCAAGGTTGGCCCCAACGGCTGAAAATCTTATTTGCCACTGACTGATGGACCACTCGTGCAGAACCAGGAGCGATCTGCTGAGTCTGTCTGCCAGATTGTTGGCTTTCACCGGGATATGCATTGCAACTAAAAGGCGATCAGAAGATATTGTCCATTCCCACACCCTCATGGCCTCCCTGCACAAGGGGTAAGAATGGGTTCCTCCCTGTTTGCTGATGTACCAAACAGACATGTCAGTGTGTACTGCAATAATCCCCAAGGGAAAAATGTCCTGAAAGGCTTGCAACGTTATGAGAACTGCTCTCATCTTCCCATTGTAATGCCCTCCCCACCCGAACTGGGAAGGATCTGTGGTCACGGTGGCTATAGGAGGGTTGCTCAAGAACAGCCTGCCTAGAATGACGTTGTCTGACTGTATTCACCAACTGAGGTGAAGCCTTCAAATGGGAGTCAATCTGATGTGAAGGGACAAAGAGAAGATGGACCACTGTGTCGCTGACATCCATTGGAGAACCCGCATGAAAAATCTGGCTAGAGGGACTAACAGAATGGCTGTAGATATGGACCCTAGGTTCTGCAGAATCAATCGAGCCATGGGGGTCTGTTGGGCTAATAATTCCTGCACCTGATTTCTCAGAGTGGTTACTCAATGTGAAGGAAGCAAAGCTATCTGATCCCTTATGTTGAGTTGCATACCAATGAATTCCAGACACTGTACCAGAGTAAGGTTGGATTTCCACATGTTTATGGTGGGTTCCTATTACGTTGTCGAAACTATAAAACTTTGAACAAAACAAGATCAAATTTGTATGTTCAAAGTTTTATAACTTCGAACACCAAAAAACAAAAAATAAACAACAAACAGAAACTAACTCTAAGCAGGAGGGCAAGCCCCCATGCATCCCCCACACTTTAAATATACCAACTCCGAGATCGCACTACAGTGCGGTAAAGGGAAATCTTTCCTTTCCGCACTGTATTGCGATCTCGGAGTTGGTATATTTAAAGAGCAGAGGGGGGGCAAAACTTTGTCTTTTTTTTTTTTTTTTTTTTTACTTAAAGTTCTGAAACTTTGAACATAAGGTTTCGACCTTACGGTGTTCAGAGTTTCAGAACTTCGATAATGTAATAGGGACCCGTTTATGGTGATGTCCAGAGTGTGTGATAAATGGATTAAGTAATCCCTGGCTTGGATTAGTCGATGCCTCATGGGAGTGGTTAGGAGCCAATCGTCTAAATATGGAAACACTTGGAATTCTCTGAGCCTCAAGTGAACTACTACCACTGCCATACATTTGGTGAACACCTGCGGGGCTGTGGTGAGCCCAAAGGACAGTTCTCTGAATTGGTAATGACCGGCTCCCAGCTGGAAGAAAAAATAGTTGTATAAAATGTTACCATAACCCTAGATGTCCTTCTCTTCTATATGTTGCAGTATTGATCACTTTAGGGATTCCGCCTCTGGCTGACTCATACATCTGGCCAGTATACAAAAGTCCACATGCTACTGCGAGGTACATGCAACACTGCACATCATCCTGCATACGCTGGTCATAAAGAGACATCAGGTATAAAGCAGACATCAGCACATATCAACCTCAGAACTGAATGCTGCCAAGCACCAGCCTGAGCCTAGGTGAGAAACATATCACCAGGAAAAACAAGCAAGCATCAGGGGGAAGGTGGGGGAGGGGAAGCAATACTGCAGCATATAGAAGAGAATAACATCCATGGTTATGGTAAGATTTTACACAACTATTCTATTTCCTCCTATTCATATGCTGCAGTATTCATCACGTTAGGGAGAATGCCAAAGCTCATTTCATTGGAAAAGATGGGGAGGAGGAGGAGCAGAGGCTTTTTCTACAAATTTATGTAGAATCGCTCTGGCAAAATCAGGCCTGGACCTGGAGATGACATCAATTTTATAACATTTAGTAAAAGTATGAAAAGAGGACCAGGTAGCCACTTCCAGGATAGAGCAAGTGTCTAAACCTTTAAAGAAAGACACAGAGGAGGACACTGCCATAGTAGTGTGTGCCCACACTGGAGAAGAAAGGCTCTTACCATTAACTGAATAACAGAAAGAGATAGCTTTAGAAATCCAGTAACACAGAATTTGCTTGGAAACCAGCTGACCAAGGGCCTTTGGGTGGTAGAATACAAACAGACATTCGGATTTATGGATATGTTTGGTTTTATCAAGGTAGTACCTGAGTTGCCTGTGCACATCCAAAGTAGGCAGAATTCTCTCACTAAGAGATTGAGGGGCAGGAAAAAAGGTGGGAAGGTTAATACACTGATTAAGGGATAATTCATTGACTACCCTGGTCATAAGGAACGGTTGGTATGCAAAGATACCATATCTCTGTGGAAGACTGTGAAGGGGGGGATCAGACATCAGAGCTTGCAACTCAGACACCCTTCTGGCAGAGGTAATGGCCACTAGCAGAACTGTTTTCCATGTCCAATGTTACAGGGAAGAGTAGCTTGCTGGCTCAAAAAGTGCCAACTTACGCTTCTGTAACACAAAACTGAGATCCCAAAGAGAAAGGATTGGTTTCTTTGGTGGTCTAACATGAAGGATGCCTTTAAGGAACAGTTTAATCTCTAACCTAGAGGCTAAAGGAGGGGACATAGACAGACAAGCCAAGATTACTGAAAGGTGAGCCTTTACTGAAGAATAGGATGGCCCACCCTTCATCAGTTCACAGAGATAGGACAAAACCACCAGGACATCCACTGACACTGGCTGTAGATCCTTTTTGCAACACCAGATGAAAAATCTTTTCCATTTGGAAACACAGGATTTCCTAGTAGTGGGTTTTCTGGCCTCCTGCAGAATTTGAAGCACGTCCTCCAAAAACAGGTGTCTAAAGGGAAATAAAACCCTAATCACCCACAGAGCCAGGTTCAGAGTTGACAGCTGTGGGATGTTTAGGGTTCCCTTGTCCTGTGTGAGCAGATTCATCCTGTGGGGTAACTTGTGATGACTGCCCCAGGCTAAGTGCTGGAGAAGGGGGAACCAGTGCTACCTTGGCCAAAATGGAGTCACCAGCAAGATATTTGGTTGAACTTGCTGAATCTTCAGTAGGATCTTTTGAAGGAGCAGCAAGGGGGGAATTCATACAGAAACATCCCCTTCCAAAAGAATGACAGACGATTCACCTTCCAAAGCCAAGGGATGTGGAACCCTGGCACAAAATTTTGGAAGTTGTCTGTTCATGTGAGAGGCAAAAATATCTACCTGAGGCATACCCCAGTGATGGATCAGGTCTAGAAACACATCCTTATGTAACATCCATTCTTGGGATTGGGTCATGGACCTGCTTAATGAGTCTGACACCACATTCTGAGCTGAGGGAAGGTAAACTGCCTGCAGGGAAACTTGACTTTGTAAGGCTAACTCTTAAGCATGTAGGGCTAGACTGCATAGGTGGTTAAGACTTTGTTGCTCCCATGCTTGCTGATGTACCAAAGGACAGTAGTGTTGTCTGTGAAACACCTCAGCATCCCTGAAGTTAGCCTGTAGGGCAAAAATTAGGGTCCTCATCTCTTTTACAATGATATGCTCCCTTTGTTTTGAAGGTCAAACATCCCTGACCCCCCCCCCCATTCTGTGTATGACGCATCTGTGTACAACTCTTTGAGAGGGGAGGGGTGGCTGTAGGGGGGAGACCAGGGTTTTTGGTCACCTGAGGGATCCAGCAATCCAACTCCTTTTTTTTTATGAAGGTAGGAGTGGAATCATGAAATCCAGAGGGTGGGAGTGCTGCATCCAAACTGTCTTTAGGAACCATTGAATTTTCCTCATGTGCAACTTGGCCAATAGAGGCATGGGGATCGTAGATGCCATGAACCCCAGGAGGCTTAGGAAGTCCCTGGCAGTCACTGATTGAAGGGGTAAGATGCTCTGGAAGTAGGAAGTGAGGATCAGCACCTTTTCTGTGGGCAGTGTGTGAAGCTAGCATCTTGTTTGTTTGGATCCTGCAGCCCAGAAAATGTGGTCTTGCAAACGGATCAGCGAGGACTTCTGATAGTTTATAGTGAAGCTTAGACTTTCCAGAAGGGAAACAGTGAAGGAAAGATTCTCCTGAAGTAGCTCTGACTGGGCTTGGATTAGGAGATCATCTAAGTAGGGGAAGATCTTAAATCTAAAGACACCATGAACATTTGGGGAAGAATGACAGGAATAAGAGAGGGCAAAGTCAACATTCGAAAGGAGAGGACTTTCAGAAAGGTGTTTAAATGGGAAAGGTCCAGAATGGGTCTCCAGGGGCCATCCCTCCTGGGGACCAAAAATATCCTGGAATAGAAACATTTCCCTTATTGGAAGGAAAGGACCTCTTGAATAGTCCCCTGAAAAAGAAGATCCGAAGTGTCCTGAAGGAAGAATATCAATTGCTCTTTTGGTGGTTGTGGGATGCTGCTGATGGAGGGGTAATTTTCCCAAATCATGAAATATCCTGTCTGGATGATGGACAGGACCTAAGACTCCTGAGTAATATTATTCCAAGCAGCAAGAGAGACATGAAGGGACAGGGGAGTGGATGGCTCTGGAGGCAGATAGTCACAGGCTACCAGGCTTAGGTTGGGACTGAAAAGGCTGTTTTTGAACAGGAGTGGATGGGTTAGATTTAGAAGAAGCTTGTTTCCTACGGCCTATCTTACTTTTAGAAGAAAAAGGCATGACAGGTTTTCTAACAAAGGCAGTCTTTGCTGGATAGTTCCTTTGGAACCTAGGGACAGGAGAAACAAGGATCTGCTTAAGATCCTGTAGCTCCTTACCTTTTTCCTGTAATGATTTGAAGAGTCTATATTAGAACACCAAAGTTTCAAAACTTCGAGTGTTCTAATATCGAACCCTAGTCATCGCAAATTTAAAACATCGAACATACAGAACAGCGAATGTTTTCCTAGGGAAAAAATTTGCTGTTCCAAAACACTATTTTATTTTATTATTTCCGTCACTATGGCAAAGTCACCTCACCAGTTCCCTAACCCTAACTCACCTACCCCGCCCTAACCCTCACGTCCACACAATCGCACACTTACCTGAACCTGACCCGTAACTTTCCACCACAGGGCTGAAAATACCGAAGCAACAGAAACAGACAACCGAATTCTTTCCCTAGGAAAAAATTTGGTTTTCTGTTTCTTCGATATTTTCAGCGTTCACTGAAAACGGGTCGATATTAGAGCACTCGAAGTTTTGAAACTTCGGTGTTCTAATGTAGACCCTGATTTGAATAGGTCTGCAGCCAAGCTATCAAATAAGGCTTTATTACCTAGAAGGGCATCCATTAATTTGGCCTTGAAGTCATCAGGTAAGGGTTGTAACCGGAGCCAAGATTATCTCTTTAGGACCGACCCAGAGGCCGTTGCCCTAGCTGAGGCATCTGCTGCATCACAACTGCACTTGATGGAGTGCCTAGTTAGCCGGGCAGAGCAGCTGAGAATGGCTGCCAGTTTTGCCTTGGCTGGAGTGTCTGGGAGTGCTAAAGGAGTTTTCCTGGATCTGTAAGGACAGCCATGGAGTATTTGGCCATGTGGGTCTGGTAAATAATTGCTTGGAAGGCCAGAGTGGCAGAGATGTAAATCTTTTTCCCCAGTCTCTCCATAACCTTTCTCCCTTTATCAGACGGCAGTACGGAGGTGGAAGGTAGTAACATGAAGGCCTTAACAGCTGAAACGGTAAAGGTAGCTTAATCTGCAGACAGAGCTTTGAACAGGAACTTGGGAGTCCTCAGGCACCTTGTAGAACGTATCAGGATGCTTGGGAGCAGGGGGCTGACAGTCAGGACACTTGGATGCAGCTGTAAATGCATCTAGGAAATCTGGCAGAAGTGGAGGGATGGCAAGAGGTCATAACATCTCTTTTGTATATCTGAGACTTGAGAACAGTCCCACTTGAAAAAGTATTTCATTTTCTGGATAGTTTCTCCAAATTAAATATCCTCCCCAGGGGAATCTATACCATTAGATTCCTCTCCTGGGGAGGCATACCTCAGAGGGGAAGTTATTTAGGTGCAGTAGGCCAATGACTCAACTCCTGAAAATTCCTCTTTATTCGAAGAGGTATCTGCAGCTGTCCTCTTGAAGGCAGTGGTAGGAAAGAAGGCCTGGATAGGGACAGAGAAAGGTAAGGATTGGCACAGGGCCATGAAGGCATTGAAAAGTCTTTGTGAGAAAGCCTGCGAATCAGGAGCTTGCTCTTGTGGAGCAGGTGCAACATGCTTTGTCTTTCATTTTTTCTTTTTAGGAGTTTCCATGTAATGGAAGGTGGAAAGATCCAACATCAGCCTACATTCCACTATGTCAGTAAGCACATCCTCATGCATAGTGATTTGGGTGACATTGCATGGACCTTCGGAAATAAGCTGAGGTTCCCCCTTTTCGCTTGAGTTGAACACCTGCACTTCCCTCACGGATGTGCTGGTAGACTCCTTCTGGGCTTCTCCTGTGGTACTAACTGAAAGGACATCCACAACCTCTGGTACAGCCTCCAGGCTTATATCAGCCTCAGGAGAGATGCCCGGAAGAGAGGGCACAGCTGGAAGATCAGGCCAAGGTTTCTTGACCTTTTTCGCTTGGGGTTCATCCGAAACAACGACTGCACCTCAATCTCTTGTGCCAGACTCTTAAGGTGATGGTTCTCTAAATAGAGTTTGAATGAAGCTAAATGGCTGCTAAGAGTTTTTGGGATGAACGACTTACCAATAGCGCAAGCGGTGTGATCGTGGTCTGGGCACAGACAGAACAAGCATAGGTTGTGGGTGTCTTATGTGGAATATGCCTTCAACACTGACACTTACCCTTCCTAGCTGACATGAAATCACCCAATAAACAAGTAACAAAGCATTTAAAAATGAAAAAAACCCAACAGGGTACTTACCTGAACCAAGGTTTACAACTGATCTGGCAAATGAATGTCTGGAACAGGCGACTGAACAGGCAGCAGAAAAATTCCGAGGTTGATGTGTGCTGATGTCTGCTTTATATCAGTCTATCTACAACAGACATATGCGGGATGATGTTAGGCATTGCACGTACCTCACAGTAGCATGTAGACGTTTGTATACTGGCCGGATGTACGAGTCCGCCAGAGGCGGACTCCCTAACGTGATGAATACTGCAGCATATGAACAAGGACATCAGATTTCTCCATACCTCTCAACTGTACATATTTTTGGTCCTTTTTTCATAAAAATGTGGTTTTCTGGCAAATTAGTGGCAAATCATTATAGACTGAACTTAGAAAATAATGCCAGACATTTGAGTTTCAGACTTCATAACCTTCATCATGCTAATGTAAAACCTACTATTCTATCAACTTTCTAAGTTTGTAAGGGGAATATTTAAAATTTGTCCCTATTTTTGGGCCTTTGTCCCACTTTTGTGTCTTTGTCCAGATTTCTTGCTCTAAGAGGTTGAGAGGTTTGGATATCTTATGGACCACCTGTCTATTTTGATGTGATAGTATGTGTCCTTGAGATCTATCGAACACATCCAGTCGTCCTTGTGCAACAGTGGCAGAATGGACTTAACCCTAACCATTCGGAACTTCAACTTCTTTATGTACTCAATTCAATTTGCTTAGATCCAGGATGGGTCTTAGGTCTCGTGTCTTTTTTGGCACCAAAAAGATGGGGGAATAGGTTCCGAATCCTCTCTGTTCAGTTGGGACCCCTTGGATGACTCTTTTGAGCAACTGTTGTTGGACTTCCTATGCTGCCTATTCCCTTTGACTGGGTGGCATGTTGGGAAGACATTTGGAGTTTGGAGGAAGAAGAGAAAAGGGAATGGAATAATCTCTGGATATTATGCTTAGCACCCAATGGCTTTGAGTTAAATGGGCCCAGGCTTTTGGGTGCAAAGCCAGTTGGCCCCTGACTACCTCCAGAGATGGACAGTCAGGCAGCACTTAAGGAGTGCTGGTAGGGCTTATTGGGAAGGGATTCTCAAAAGCCCTGGTTCTGCAGACCCCCTCTCTGTCTCTAGGGCAGTGTCTACTGTCAAACCCTCCCCCTCTGCTTCTAGGGGAGTGTTCCCTGTGTGGGTCCTAGAAGAACGCTTGGGACTTGCAAAACCACATTTTCATACCTCTATGCTGATTCCTCAAGAAGGACCTCTGGGGGGTAAATATTTGATTCCAACAGCAGAAAGGGTCTTTCCATCCTTTTTGCTGTGGGTAAGTGCATCTCGAACTGACGGCCCAAAATGGGAGGAACCATCATAAGGGGCATTTACAAATGATGTCTTAAAGTGCTCGGCAAAATCACACAGCCTCACCAGGCATGCCTCCTTAGGGACAGTCCTGAACTGGCTGCTTGCGAGGTGCCTTCTGTGGTATGGGAGATTAACCACATCGATGAGTTGGTGATGGATGAAAGAGTGGTCAGCTTGGGAGAAACTTTCTTAAATTCCTCTGCAGGTATGGACTCGGAGAGAGAGAGGCCGACAGTTCCTTGATCAGATCTCTCTACAGCTGAGTAAAATGAGCCAAACAGTTCAACGACCTCAGCAAAAAGGTGGCCGAGGCGTAGACGCCAGCAGAGTCAAGATAGGCATTTTCTACATTTTTGACACACTGAGCCCAAAATGTTCACCATTACTGCTCTACATTTCTTGTTAGGCAGATGGACATTAGCAGCTTCTTCTGCCAGCTCTTTTGTCAGTGGCTGCCGCAACCACAATGGCATCGACTATGGGACCCTTACTCCAATGTTTCCTGTCTGTGGGGGGGGGGTACCAGAAACATATCGGGTATGGGCTTCATGGTGTCCGGTTCCTTCCATGCCCAGCTGGACACTAAATCAACTAAGGTGTCCACCGGGGAGGTCACTCAAGACATAGATGGGCCTGTCCCGAATGCCTCCAAGAGAATTGACACCTCAGAGGAAGGAGGCTGGACAGACCACCCACCTTTCTGCTTCAGGATCTCTAATATGTCCCCAAAGGAGACGTACGTCTTCAGGTGGGGATCGGGGGGATCCTCCCTCCTCATCAAAGTCAGTGTCCTCAGTTAAAGACTCCAATGGGGACTCAACATGTCTCCTTTTGCACGTCTTCTTCTGAGGAACTTCCTCAGCTAGGTACTCTGGAGAAGTATCGGAAGAAGGGCATCCCTCCTGAGCAGGGAATTCCTGGAGGCTGCTCGGGACAGGAAGACTCATGGCTGGATGAGTGGGAGCAAGGCCTGGATCAGACAAGGGTACTGGGGTGGATTGGGGAACATGTGCTGTTGGATCTTCAACTTGGAAGAAAAACCCTGTCCACTACCTGAAAGGCTGAAGGACCAGGAAAAGTCCTTCCTGTCTCCCCTGAAGCCGAAACCACTCTTGTGCTAGGCGGTCATGGGATATATGCAAATGAACCCATTAAGGAAACCCTGTGTTTAACATATGCAGATCTCACATACTCTGTGCTGTTATTAGACACCCCCCCCCCCCGAGGGTGTAAAAGGTTTGAACTGGAGATCATGGTCAGAAAATACAAGTTTGTATGAAAATAAAAATAAAGAAATAAAACTGAGCATTTTCCAGTCATAAATTTGCTTAGCCTCTGGTGTCAAACCAGGAGGGGTCCAGTATCTGGCAGCCTTTAGAAGACATGGTCGACAGACAATGCTACTTTGCCAGAAATGGTCTTCACCTTTCGCCTCTTGGCTTTCGGTAACTGGCAAAGATACTTGCCTCCCCATAGTGCTTTTTTAGGCAATGTCATAAAAACAAAATTCCTGATGTAAAAAAATCCACTAGAGACAAATTGAAGGTTATACTGCTTAATGCTAGGAGTCTAAATCTGAAACTGCACTCACTGGAAGAACTCCTTACCTTGGAAGATGACGATGTCTGTGCAGTCACAGAGACATGGTTCAAGGATGCAGACAGCATCCCAGCCATGCAAGGTTACAATGCCTTCTACACATTCAGACCTCAAAACAAGAGTGAAAGAATCAAAGGCGGAGGTGTATCCATCTTCATTAAAGACAAACACACCTCAAGACTGGTCAAACAGTATGGATCTCTAGAGCTACTCCAAGTCCAACTAACTGTAGGTTAAACTCTCCTCCACATCATTTTTAGCAATACGTCCCCCACCATGAACCACGAGAACCAATTTGCCTACCTGTACCTACTTGAGTCACCCACTATACAGCCAAACACCTTGGTCATGGGTCATTTTAACTATCCTTCCATTGACTGAGTCGCATATGAGCACAAACATGCTCACCCAAAGGTTCCTGGACTTTGTTAGTACAAATGCTCTGGAACAGATGGTCTGTACCCCCACAAGTGGCTGGAATATACTAGACTTAGTATTCACCGACATAGGGGGTCTCTGCACTACCTCCTGTGTGCTGCCCTCCCTGGTAAGGTCTGATCATAAATCAGTCTCGTTCAAAGTAACGATCATACCTGACCACCCTTCAAAAGCAAAACATTTCTCCAAAGCAAACTACAGCTTCCTAAGTGATGGCATAATTAGTTTCAAACACCCTGCTATCACTGTCAACAATGATTCCTATACAGAGGTGTACACAAATGCCCTGTATAAACACCTATACAAATATACAGACTTGGCTGTACCTGAACGGATCAAAACAAGGCCCTCACAAAAAAAAAAAAAAAAAAAAAGCCCACCCTGGTGGGCATCAAGTATAAACAGGTTGTACAACAAGAGGAAGAAACTAATATTTAAGAACAAGAGGGAACTGACTCAACAGAGGAAGGACAACCCCCACACCTTGAACAAACAAATTACATATCTTGTCAAGTCCTATAAAGCCAATTATGAAGCTAAACTGGGAACTATAGACCCATAAGCCTAACCAGCCTTATCTGCAAGGCCATGGAGAGAATCATCAACCTCATCAACAAAGACATAGGTGATGTGACGTTCAAACTCTTGGACCAACACAATTTGGCTTTGTTAAGGGTAGATCATGGTTATTAAACCTGGTGGACTTCTTTGAGAATGTCACCAAAGCCCTGGATGAAGCAACGGCATATCTTGACTTAGCCATGGCTTCTGACACAATCCCCCACTCAGCCATCCTTGAGAAACTCACTCAGCTGGGAATTAACCCATACATCAATACATGGGTAGCCATCTGGCTCACCAAAAAAAAAAAAACATACAGTCAAATTTGGGGATTCCACCTGTACCAGCAGACCAGTTACCAGTGGTGTATCACAAAGATCTGTGCTGGGCCCCAACTGTTTGGAAACTATTTCTCAGAAGTCCAGGCAAAAATAGACTGTCTGTGGCTTACCAGGTTTGCCAATGACTTCAAACCGGGTGCCCCCAATAAAGATGACATACTACAACAAAAAGGGCTTACACAGACAAATGACTGGTGCCAAAGCAACGGACTTAAACTAAATGCAAAAAAGCATTAGCATCCCTTTCAGCAAAGGGGAAGTCCCTGAAAATTACAATATTAATAGTACCCCCTTCCTTAACTCAAATCCTGTGGTGAGAGATTTGGGAACACAGGTTGACATCAATCTTAACTTCAATCACCATATGTCCACAGTGGTAAGGAAGGCCTTCTGTGTTGCACACCTCATAAGTAAAGGTATCCCTCCCAGAGGTAAGGATGTTGCAACTCACCTGTACTCATCCCTCATCAGATCACTAATACAGTACAACACTCAGTTCAGTATGTACCTCACCAGACACCTGCAGCAGCTGGTGAGACCTCAGAGGTTTCCCACCAAGAACATTCAGGGCTTTCAACATATGATCTACATGGACAGATTGAAGACCCTGGCACTGTACTCTGTAACTCATAAGGCTGCTGAGAGGCAACTTGTGCCTTACCTACAGAGCAGTCTCCAACCCTGCCCTAATGAAAATGTTGCACATCCACAAGTCAAGTGGGACAAGATTCACTCACTCTAAGAATCTTAACCTAGCCTGCGACATTAACAGGACCTACTAGATAGAGAGACATGTCTCCCAGAGATTTACACTCCTCTGGGACAAAGTCCAATTTCACGTAAAACCGAGTTCCTCAATGACCCTATTTAAGCTCAACTTAGACATCTGGATGGGAAACCATAAAATTACCTCACAGTGTCACCTATAATTCTCTTGGATAAGGGCAGTCAGTGCTGATCATAGACTCATATTGCAAATGTAGACCACACAACTTGGTACCCTTGTTATCTTCCTTGTTATAGGCTCCCTAAGCTTGGTGACAGGCCTTTCTACTTTGTTGCCTGAATTGTTGTGCTAAAAGTTTTTTGTGCTCTAGAGTTATCAAAAAACAGTTCCTTAACAGCAATCTTTATAAACTCATACATATTATCATAGTAATCCCTTATTTTCTGTTTAGCATTCTGTAGCTGCTCATCCTCTTGTTTTGAGAGATTCCCCCTATTTCGCAATACTTAGTCAGTCTCTCTAAATAATTTTTTACTTCTTAACCATATCTCCATTACTTTTATTTCCACTCTAATTTTAAATTCCACTTTAATTTTACCCCACTCCCCAGCTATATTTTCAGAAGAAGTTTCCATCTTTTCTAACAGCTCCTAAATAATTTCCACTACCCATTCCTTAAATCCCACTCTTCAGCAAATAGGTAGGAAAGTGCCAGTGTCTCATTTTTATTTCATTGCCTTATGTTTTTATTTTAGTTATTACTGGCGCATGATCTAAAATAGTTATTGGGTATGTATCAAGACCTTCAATTAAATGCACACGTTCCTGTGAAATGTAAATTTTGTTTAGCCTAGCCCAGTTTTTGTATCTTGGGGAATAACATGTACATTCACTCCAAATTCCTATTACTGAATTCACATCCTACATGCCAAATATTTTCATAAATGTCTTTAAAAAATCTATCCTCCTTTGTTATATTTCCCTTTTTGCCCCCCCCAACACATCTTCACTGTTGCAAATTAAATTCCAGTCTCCGCCTACGAGTAACACTCCTTGCCGAAAGCCAGTTATTTCTCCCAGAATTTTCTTTAGCTCCATTATAGCAGTTTTTGGTGGAATATAAATAAAGCCAGTGTAATCCTCCTCCATTGCCAGAAGCTCGTGAGTACTATAAATCTACTGTTACTGTTGTTTCATTCCTCTTCTATTACTATTGGAGCTCCTCTTGCAATTAAAAAAAAGTACCCCTCTCTTCCTTTGCCCCAGGTATTCCACTGAATAACCATCCTGAAAACCTTTCTTTAACAGATTCACATGTTCAGGTTTTCCAAGTGTGCCTCCTGTAGCATAACTACTTGCACTGTATATTTTTTTAATATAGTTAACTACTCTCTCTTTTTTGTATTTATTTGTGAGACCATTAACGTTTAAAGACATTATTGAAAGAATCATATTCTTGAGGGATTATTATTCCTACATTTTATGTACAACAGCTTTTTAGTTAAATGTCTAGTTCCAGCTTTTGTGTTACAATTGTTTCAGTTTTGTGTTGTTTCAATTTTACTTTGACAATATTACCTTCATGTTGTTCCTCGTCTTCCTTGTCTCCTGTTCTGGGATGGGTGTGGGTCATTGCTGTCCTACTTTACTTACAAATTGCTACTTATTAAATTTCTACTGTGATATTTTATTAATTTTTCTCTATCTATATTGTTTCCTGCATTGAGAATGAAGCACTGTAATTTCATTTAGCTACACTATTTCTGAATGACAATAAAGTTTTCTTTGACTTGACATGTATGCACTGTTTGGCAGGGTAGTCGTTTAAACAATTGTTTCTTGTCATCTCCACTTGAGTCGAAGTCACATCTTGCAGAATTTTTAGTTTTATTGAAAACCCTCAAATAAAAACACACACACACACACACACACACACACACACACACACACACACACACACACACACACACAAAATACCCCCCTAAAACCTACTAACTTAATAATAACACAGACAACTATGTACTAAATACAAGAAAGTTAATTATTTCCAGATTTTCCTGTTCTATTCCTGTTCATCTCCATCTCCCAAACCCTGTCTCTGCTTCATCTCCAGTGCACTCTCGATTTTTCTCGTCAACTCCTGTGCTTTTTTCTCCTTCTGTTTCACGGCTCACTTTTTGTTGGACAAACTTTTGTATTTCTTCCTTAGCATGTACTTCATTAAAAAATGTTTTTGTTTCTCCAGGGAAAAATATTTTGAAGATAGCTGGGTACAGCAATTTGAATCTTGCGCATGCTTCTCAACATTCCCTATATAATGGAATACATTTATTCCTCTTCTGCCTGTTGTACAATGAGTAGTCATTCTTCACAAACACTCTGCTGTCTCCCACTTTTAGTACTTTGTCATTCTGCCACAGTTTTGTCAGAATCAACTCCTTCTGCTGGTAAGATTGCATTTTTACTATTAAAGGTCTAGGTTGTTTTCTCACAGCCAGGTTTGGAGGGTACAGGCAATATGCCCTTTCAATTAATAATTCCTGTTGTGGATTACCAGTCCAGCTGCTTATTTTTGCTTTAATGAAATTAATATGGTCTGTTCCTTCTAGCTTTTCAGGTACAGCAGAAAATCTCAGGTTTTCTCTAAATGCTCTTTCAAAAATAATAAAATTAGAGGGCAGATCTCTTCTTGTGCAATCTCATATTCAGCCAGCTTATTTTTCATTTCGACCTCTAAGTATTGCAATTTTACCATCTCATCTGAGTATCTGTTTAAAGCTTCTTCCATTTTTTCCAGCATTTTATTGTTTGAGTTGATGCACTCCATCAGTGTTTCATTTATTTTAATCAGGTCTGTATGCTGTTGCTTTATACTTTCCTCAAGGTTGCTGGAAGTCATGTCTGGAGCTTGCACTTCTTTTTGCTGAACAGCTACTGTACTTTTCTCAGTCTGTTTTTTTTATCACGTTTTGTAACTGTATTACTTTTTTTTTCTGACATCCAAGCAGTGTGCTTACTAGTTAGTTACTGAAATTTACTCAGAAATCCAGGTCCACTGGCTTTCTTTGCTAAGTTTCTGTTTTCACACTAGGAGAGACAGAATTAAGCTGTAACTCAATGTGCAGCCATACTAGAAGTAATGCAGCCTTTATTCTAAAGTTCTAAACCTCTTGGCATCTTGTAGACCTGCTAGTTATATCCACCTCTTAATGACTGCGATAGAGATATCAAAACCAGTTTATCACAAGTACTTCCATTATTTGTCTCTTTGATGTCAAGATACTCTGGACCTAACCAAAACTTTGCAATATATTTTAATACAAATAATCGCACTCTAATCATTTTGCTCCTAGAAAAGGTCTATTCCTGAAACTTAAGGGACCAGGTCTCAGATGCGACTCCCACCCTTGCCAACAAACCTTTCTTTACTTAATCAAAATCACTACAGTCCATACTAAGTTAAGTCCATTTAACAACTGAGAGGATACCCAGTTAGATGAGCAGCCAAAACTCATGCCTAATGAGCAACCCAGTAGTACAAACAAAGTCTTTACTGCGTCCCTATTGATCCTTGTTCATTTAGGGGCACTGATAGAGGGTACAGAAGGGGAGGATGGAAGGGAGCGACAGTCCTGTTGCTTCACCTATGCTGGGGGGAGGGATGTAGCTCAGGCTTGTTGCAGCAAAGCTACGAGCCTGGTGAGTGTGCTGCTCAGTCTGAAGGTTGCCACATGTGCTGAGGACAGGAGCTGGTGGGAGCTGATGGTCAGCTGCAGAATGGGAAAAGTAATTCAAGACTAGATGGAGTGACCCCCACCCTCTGCTGGTTGGCTATTCTCTGAAGTTAACAAATTTGCCTCAAAGTTGTCATCTTTGTTGAGAGGTTTGATCAGAGGTGTGCAAACTTTGGTTGGGCTATCGACTGGCCTTCCCCTAGCATTTCCTCAGCAGTGGTAGCTATCATCTGCAGCAGCTATTTCACAGTGGTGACTCTATAGCCTCAATACTTTTCAAACAGAAATTTGAAACTTCTTCAGACTGGAGGCAAATGAAATGAATGCCACAGCAGCACAGATCAACATCAGAAAAGTTGGAAGGAAAAAAAAATTTGCTCATTTTGCTATGGGTGATTAAAACCCACGGTCTGTCAAGTATGGGTAGATCTGCAACCTCATATTGGTGTCTGAAACTATCTGCTGCATCCACTGACTGTGATATTCCATGCAGCAGACAGTTGCATTTTCATAAAAACAGTGGTTTTATTCAGCAGAACATTGGCAAGCTTTGCCAAAACAGAAAAAAGGCAGTGAGAGGTAGAAAAGCAAAAAAATCCAGTAGTCAGTTTTCACTAGTCTATGTCTGACAGTGCAGAGGACTTCGGCTGTGAACTGTTAATGAGCTGCTTCCTGTGGTCCACAGTTTGATTCCTTCAGCCGCTAATTGCCTACTACATGCCTGCGTAAATCACTTATCTAGACAGTACTCCTGTGCAGAGTCTGAAAAAGGTCCATGTGGATAACTGTTCTACCTCCGGTTAATAAACTACAAGAAACAGTTCAGTTTACTGGTTTGGCAGCAATGCTCAATTACATTGTAAACACAGATTTCAAGCGGACAGTTTATTTAACATTTGTTTACCAGGAAAGTCCGACTTGGAATGAAGCCAATTTTCAGAGGAGGCCCAGGGAAAAACGCTCCATATGCGGAAACCGAAGCACCTGGAGGAAACCCACACAGATGCAGGAAGGACATGTAGACTCCGCACAGAAGGCACCCCAGCCAAGAATCGAACCGGAGAACCTCTTGCTGTGAGGCAACAATGCAACCGCTGCATCACTGTGCCAACCAATCACTCTTAGCAGTCACAGTACTCAAAGTCTCTTTCACCAAGACTTCCACTTGTGGAAAATAAATCCCTTTTGCCAACACCTGTCTTGTCTACAACCCAAGGTCACAGCACATAAAATCTTTTACCAATAGCACCCTCTGGTCAAGCAACTCTGGGTCTCAACTACTAGAATTTTCACTAATAAAACCAAACTCCCTCAAAAACTCAACACATTTCATGTTGACAACTGTAAAAGATTCTATCACAAACTCTCGCCTGCAATGTGGAATTCTCTCCTACATGAAATAACTGATCTTGACAAAATCCTATATATGCAACTGTTTTAGAGATTATGGTTAGATTACTTCAATCGTACATCCTTGATCAGTCATTACTACAGATTCTAAGCAATATTAATTTAACATCAAAGTTGTACACATAACCTTTTTTGTCCTTTTTCAATTCACCCATTTATATCTATTGTAATTACCCAGTTCAGTGACTTTTTTTAATTTCAGGTTTCTTTTTATACCCCCATTCTGAACTGATTTCTATTCTATGTATGTTTCATTTTGTGATGCATCAGAATCTACACTTAACCATTATTCTCTATGCCTCATGAACCTTTTTGAAGGAAGCATCCTTCAATGTATTTATCACAAACTGTATGCATATCAATTTTACATGTCTGCAACTGTCTTATCATTGGCAACTGTCCCAAGAACTGGTTGAAAAGAGGCCTGTTCCAGCCTACACACCAAGGTGGCAAACTAATGAATTCCCATCTTGAAACTGAATGCTCTGGTCTTGGTTCATCTTTTCTTTATGAAAATGATCTAGACTCCTCTGGAATCCCATTCATGCTACATCTCCCATACTGCAATTCACCTGGTCTTAAAGTGTAGAAGTATAGCTGACTTCTACTATCTGGGTTGCAGATATCTCATTTTAAAGGGATGAATCCCAATTTCCTTGTTTTCATGTGTGCTCCTCATAAAAAATATCTTTTTTCTTACTTTGCCAGATACTTCAAATTACATTTTCAGTGCTGGCTTGCTACCTGCCCCTACATATTGCCTATGCTACTTGCCTGCTAGGCATTTCCAGGTGGAGCCACCATATTATGTTACACTATGTAGATAGAGGTGAAGAATCCCTTTTACGAAATGTATTACTGCTGATCAGGGGTCCTTCTGGGAACAGTAATGCAATCCCTGCATCCATGTTACAACATTCTATATTGCAGACCCTAAGGAGCAGGGCAAGACACTGATTCAACCTCCCCAATTCTCACAAAAATAAAAGAACCTACTTCATTTTGAAAAGCACAACTTTCAGGGTTTAGACTTGTTTGTACACTATTAAGAATCGGCCTGAAATATTCCAGACCATAAGGCTCAAGAACGTGACTTTGGGGTGCAACTGGCTTCCCACTTTCTAGGTCAGACATCTGCTGTGAAGTGGCAGTGTTATATTTTGTTATTACCCGAGTTAAGTTTGGTAAACCAGGCCTGTCTCAGCCAGATGACAGCTAGTAGGATGCACTAGAGTCTTTTATTACTTTCAAAAGCATCTCTAGAATGTAAACTATTAGTGAAAAGGCACACAGATTGCACTGGTAGCCATATTCCCTTGTATGGTACTTTGGTGCAGAAGTTGGGGTTCTAGTGATTCACTCGAGATGCATACAGATCAGTTTTCAGGCAGCTCCACTGTATGATATACAATGTCTACGAAGGCACCCCCACTCAACATTTACTTGTGGTGGGCTAATATCTTCCTGGATGGGAAGTCAAATCAAGGTGATCAGCTGGAGGGGAATGTAAACTGCCAAAGTTTAAATTCAGTTTTGCTACTAGCTCCCAGATAATCGTGGTTAGCCTGCACAGGGGGTAAAAATGCATGTATCTTTATGTGTAACATCACTACAGTGCTTTTTATCTCAATGTGCAACACGCCTGGCTTCAGTTCTAACTGGAATGGTAACAGAGCAAATTAGATATTCATAACTTCCTTCAAAATGCTGCACTGCATCTTCTACTTTATAAACCCTGTTTTTTTGTCCACAAAACCTGCCTAGTGGCTCCCTCTTCCTGCACCCAACTGATCCATTTGTTCCTCCATCAGGCTGACAGCCCTCTGGCCTATCTGTTCACCTGTGGAGGTAAGATCTGGTATTAAGGAAAGGGGCCAATTTGTGAATTTGGCAGATTTTCCTAGCCCCACCCCACTGGCAGCCTGCCAGCTCAACTGTCAGTGTGCTGCTTGTGCATGCATATTCTGAAAGCAAGTGGTGCACCACTATTCAGAGTGGCTACACTAGAGTCCTTGCTGTTGGTGTCACAATGCAGCAAGAAAAGCAGTCTCCCTCCCTCCACAGATGAGTGGCCTGGCATCTACCACTCACTCCCATTCTTCCCTGCCTTATCCCTCAAGCACCCATGTTGCTAACCAAAAACAGGTCATCTGGGGTTGAGTCAAAGCCTTTTCCTATGTGCTAAATGGCCAAGCTTGGGCCACCGGCCTTTAACTTACAGATGTCAAAACTGAATCTCTCAATCATAGTCTGATGCATTTATTGTCAAGTCTGGTTGAGCTCCTGTGGTGGCAAGTGAAAAAGGGGAGTTCTGGGTTTAAATAAATCCAGTTGTGCAGCAACCAGAACTCCCTGATAACTGCAGCTTCCATAGGCTAAATACTCTGGTTCCATAGGTATGACTTTCTTCTTCATGTAGCTCAGCATCTGGAATTCTCAGGACAGATGATGAAATGCAGCCTACTGCTTTCGGAAGGGTCTCTGCTTTTAGGTGGCATGCTTTGAATTTGAGTAAAGGCATACTTCAGGACTTGTACTCGGTACTAGAGGAAGAGTATTCTGCATGTTTTAAAAAAATCTAGGATAGTTGCTAGAAATCTCTTTCTGGGAAGAGGTTAAGAAAGACTTCTGAATACTCAAGAAAACTTCTACTCTCTTTAAGCAATCCAGTTTGCTTAACGGCCTAGTCAAGTCCTGCAATTGAATTGTCCTGTATCAGGCATTCATCTAAATAAGGACAAATACTCACTCTTCCCCTTCACCCTCGGGACTGCAAACATAGGTACCAAGCATACCATATGTGCAGTAGAAAGGCCAGATTGCAAGGAGATAAAATGGCACCACTGTAACTCCTGGAACTCTCACACTGCAAACTTCAGACAGTGTCTATGCATCTTAAGATAGAGATATAGGCTCATAGGAGATTACTAGGCTAACAGCTTAAAACCCTTTAAAGTCTAACCAATACAATCCAATTTTACCCAAATATATGGCCTCCAGGGACAAAGGGATGGCATGGATTTGTGCCCATGTCTTGAGTATTTTACAGACTGCTCCGTCCATAAGGGACATAGGCACCACCCCAGGTGTGATTTTGAAATTTCCCATTCATTGAACCAAATTGCATTTGAAAAGGGCCCTAGGTGAGCATCTTTCATGACCAGAGTGAAGATGAGGAAATCCTTGGAAAAACAAGGTGAATAGTAGCAATACTCTGAACTTCTTCACTGCCATGCATTTGTTTAGAATCAATATGTCCAAAATAGATGTCCATCAAGTCTCTTCCTTTGATACAAAAAATAAATCTTTTGAAGAATGCCTGCTTCACTCTACAGTACAAGGATACTTCAAATTAACTGACATTCCACAATAGCTGCTTTAGGATTGCAACAGCATGCTTTAAGTGGTCCATTACAACAGAAGGAATGCCTTAAAAAGGGAAAGAATTGAGTACATTCAACTGAAATATACTGACGCCACTTCACTTATCAATTTGTTCATGGTCAGCAGGGACAAATACTAAATACTGCTGTATGAAATAAGGAGGGGGGTGGCGGTACTAGTAGTGCGTAGGTAATACTAAAAATCCTTCAGTTAATGCTGGACCTGCCCCTGGGCCTGTATCTCTGCTGACTGGAGGAATAAGCCCTTCTACCATTCAAGGTCTGCAACTAATTACTTCTGTTAGTCTTTGCAGTCTGTATTACTTGTTCTTTGTCTGCTTCTTATGTTATGCACTGGATAGTTAGGTTTGAATTATCACAGTATTAGCAGCTGAAACAACTGTTCATTCTGCAATCTTTTGCCTTTTCCCTCAAATTATTATTTTTTTCTTTTTCTTTTTCTTTTTTCTGGAAGGGCACTACAAAAAGGTCAGTCTTATCCAAAGAAGCTTTGGACAACTGACCTTCTAAATCATCAAGAAAAAGGAACTGTACAGTAAGGCAAATACAGCCATGGAACAGATGCAGCACCCACAGGTCATACCATATTTAACTAAGAGCATGAAGACTTTCTCTCAACTCTGTGCCGAGTTACTACTGTTATCCCAGAGAAAAACACCCAAGATGCCCCAAGTTAACACATCAACCTGCTTAATTTTTTTTTTTTTTGCTTTGTTTTGTTTTTCTGGTACTGCACCATACAAATCTAACAGTTTAATGCCCTGCAAACTAAAGCAACTTGAGTGTCAATCTTCCTCATGAATCTTTCCAAATTTGGGTCTGTCACTGCAGATGGTATTCAGCTCTGCACCATTTTCAGGTGGGACAATTCCCTTACCACCCAAACGAAATTATGTCCCTCCCAATTCACGAAACCCCTAAAGGTCAAATCTTCAGGGTTAAGAACCCAAGGAAATGTAGAGCATGCTGTCTGTCCCAAACATGGCAGGCAAGTGCATCCAATCATAACAAAAAATAACCAATTCTCACTCTTCTTCATTTGGAAGAGTCTGATGGAGTAAGCTAGCTTTTCCTTAACATGCCCTCCATCACCCTGATGTGGACAACCTAGGTGCTGTGCAGAGGGCATTGGTACACTTTTTTTTTTTTTTTTGCAGCACAATTAAGTATTCCTACATGAATCCCTTATAGTTAGAATGTATAGAAAACCCCTCAGTCACTCACTGGTGTCTGGTCTTTGGATATGACAGAATTGGGAAATTTTCAATGAATAATTTTAGATCAATATTCAGATAACACTTGCATGAACACCGGGCCCATAAATGGTCCCAATACAATCAAAGGAGATTTTTCAGTCAGGGAAGCCATATGAAAGTACAGTGTGTAGGAGTCTACCACAACTGCAGATGTTCAGCTATATACACTGCTACTGTACTGACACTTGCGACTTCAACTGCTGAATGCCAGATGACCTGCCTGACGTCCAGAATTTGGAGTACCCTTCTCACAGCTGATCAGGTGGACATCTCTCTTAACGTTCATCTTTAGTTCTTTCTTGCCATGGTCCCCCTCCTTAAGTAGGAATTTGGAGCCAAAACTCTAACATGGTGGCAAGTGGTCTCTCACATGTAAACGCAACCAGAAGATTAAAGGTCTACCTCTCCAGGACATAGGCTGACCATGAGAGAAGTAAATGCCTAGTCAAGGGAACAGAGAGTAAGGGTAGGGGGAAGAGTGACTAGAGTGCCCACCCCAACTCAAAATCCCACAAAGGAAAGAAGCAGAGGAGCAAATGGAGGGAAGTATTACTTCTAAAGTGAATATACTTGAACAGCTGCACTTGTGATAAGCTCCTACACAACTCTATGCACTGTGCATTTCACTCCTGCAACAATGATTACATTGTGCTTGGACTTCAAGCAAAATTCACACTTCACATGAAAATCTTTGTGGGGAAACCATTTCCCCACAGACAACTACAATTAGCTTTTCCAGACTCTGAAATCTAGAATACCCGGACATCCACGAGCTACCCAGGAAACACAATAACCACACAGCAATGAAAAATGGTTAAGGCATTTTCCTCTAATGGGGTTCTTATCTGCAAACTGAGGAAACTATGCTGACAGATGGGCTGATAAACACCTGCAACCTTCAATCTTAACATCAAGAGCAGCAAGAAAGTACTGGAGATGGTGCCCGTGGACATCTCTCTTATGCAATTTATGTCTGGAGAAGGGAGTATACCCGCTCTACTAGAGGAAGGGTTTCAAGCTCTGGAAGTCAGGCTATTTATCAGGCTTTCAGCAACTGAAGCCCCACCCCTAGTGTCATTACTAAAATAATGAAATACAATGAACATATTTTGGACTCTCTAGATGCATATTTCAACAAACACTTCTGCTCTGACTCCCTCTGTGAATGACTGGGAAGCTAACCTGGGAAGTGTTTCTCTTCAAAATCTGATAATCGGTATTCTGGCTTTACCTTCATGAGTCATGCAATTAACCATTGCCAAGACAGAAAGGGCCTTAGGTATAATTGCTTCTCTCCTCAAACCCTCTTTCAAAAATACATGGGCTGATGGAAAATCAGAAGTAAATAATGACAGCTTCTGTGTTAGTAAAGGATGAAACACACACACCCAAGCTCGAAGGAACACAGTCTAACTCAGTGAAACAGACTGAGTCACCTCAGCTGCAGACACCTGACTGTTGCTCAGCACTAAGCAACTGGCTGTGTGGATGTTTTTAAAACATCTTTACTAAACTATCAGAGGAGCACACACATTAACAGAAAACAAAATTAATAGAAAAGAAAATAAAAACTGAAACTATTGTATGGAGGTATTCCTGCTCCCTTTCAATCTCCTAGCCCTTTTTTAACTTCTTAAAAATGCTCTCAGCCTTTTGTCCCTATAGTCCTATCAGGAGATGAGAATTTGAATTTCCTGGAAAAATCTTTCACTGATCTAGTGGATGGGCTCCTTCAGCTACCCCAACCTGGTCAAAGGCCCCTCTGAAAAGGCTCTTAAATAGTTAGCACATGTTAGGAGTTAGGAGGTTTCTTAAAACCACACACACTGCTCAGAAAAGTCTGCATTATGACCCTTTCCTCTTAGCAAAACAAACACTTAATATGGCAGAATTTAAGTTGAATTTTTGTCTCCCTCAAGAGCACGTTTTTGTAATCTATTTTGGGAAATCACAAAACAGTGCCAGAGTCAACACAAAATATACTGTCGATAAACAAGCAGAAAAAGAAAGAAAATGACTACTCTTATCACTGCTCAGAACTTGCCTTACAAGTGGCTGATGAATGGTGAAATAATGGGAAAGACCTTTCAGTCATGCTACTTGGCATGCAATCCAGGAGACCACTGAGGAGCCTCGCCCAAATTCCCAACAGTTCCAAAGCACTGTCTGGTTAAATGACTTGCTCAGGGTCACACAGTAGGCAAATGAAGGCTAAGTGAATCAAACCAATACTGCAGGAAGCAGTGCACAGGATTAAGGCTACAAGTTAACTACTCGTGTCAAGTGGAGGGAAAAAATAAATCAAAAATCGAAGCTGGCATGTTATGCCCTCTCTTACAACCAAGTGTCCTCCACTTGCTAACAAACCCAGCATGAAATGTTAATAGTACATTCCTATGTATTGGTTTAAAATCTGACTGAAAGACATCTGAGTGTGGCTTACTCTCAATCATTTTATGACTTCTCAGCAGCAATAATCTATACAAATGTCTACTGGTGCGGGAAGCACCTCACACAAGTTTACAATACTTACTGAAAGGATTACTGGTGAAGGCAATTGCAGTTAAGATAAGAATACTTAGTAGTATGCCAGAAGATGCCCCCCCCCCCCCCCAAAAAAAAAAGAGACAAAAATGCATACCGGCAGGACAGCTACAAGTTTTGACTTACCCCAGACAAATGGACATCCAGTCTGTAATTAGAGAATATTTCAATGAATCTCCAAGTGGCAATCTCACAAATGTTTTGGACAGAAACATTACTGAAGAAAAATGGAGTTGCAGTTGCTGAAGAAGTGACCTAAAATCTCTACAGATAAAGCCTTACTGTACCTGTCATAATGAAACATAATGCAATTACCTAAAGTGCCTGCCTGATGACCCTGTTCTCTTTCATACAACTGATCAGTCTGTCCGATGGAATTGCATCTTTCAATGTACTACTTAAATGACTTATGCACACTCATGGAAAGTTGCCCTTGTTTAGGAAAGAAAGACAGTTATACTGACTAGTTCAAACAAAGTTCAGAGACATACACAACACGAAAGATAAAATATGTCCTCAACATCACATACCAGTGGATGGTACAGTTGTGTAAAATCTTACCTTAATGGTAGATGTCCTCCTCTTCACTGTTACAGTATTCACTGAGGATCCCCTGCCAACAGCAGTCCAATGTCCGGCTAGTACATCAAAGCCTTTAGGTTGCTTTAAGGTGCACCATACCTCCTTCTCGCACAGCATAGGGCATAAAGGTGACATCCAGACGTACCATCCTCAGGACTTTGAACCCTAGTAGGGATGCCAGTCCAAGGAAAAAAAAGGTATCCAGTACATCCAGAAGAGAAATGGACCAGGAGGAGGAGGGAGGGAGTGAATACTGCAACAGTGAAATGGAAGGACATCTACCGTTATATTAAGATTTTATACAACTGTACTAAATCCTTCCATTTTACTGCTGCAGTATTTATTACACTAGGACACTGCCAAAGCTCAGGAAGGACCATCAGACCCCTCTAGGAAGCCATGAAGGATGGCCTTAACAAAACCAGCTCTTGCTCTGGAACTTCCATCCAACTTGTAGTGCTTGGTAAATGTATGCACAGAAGTCCAGGTAGCTGCCTCAAGAATAGAGTTAGTATCCAAACTCTTGAAAAAAGCACCAGAAGAAGCCACAGCTCTAGTAGAATGAAGCTTAACAGAATAAAGAAGGCTTTTACCACGAAAGGAATAACAAAAAGAAATAGCTTTAGAGATCCAAGAAGAAACAGTCTGCTTGGACATAGCTACTATGTTCTTCATCTGTAAATATGTTGTAAGTAATTGCTATGTAAATTGTTAATCGCTATGTAATCCAATGTAACTACTGTCTGTTTATTTTAACCGTGGAGCTTTTCTCCCCGGGCCCCCACTGAAAATGGACCTACATCCAGTTGGACACTCCCGGTCAACAAATATAAATAAATAAATAAATAAATACTACTAAGGACATAAGATGAAAGGAAACAAAGAGCTGATCAGATTTTCCAACAGTTTTAGTCTTATCCAAATAAAATCAGAGTTGTCTATGCACATCCAAAGGGTGGAGCATCCTTTCTCTGGCAGACTGCAGATAAGAAAAAGTGGGCAAATAATAAACTGATTAAGGGACAACTCATTAACCAACTTCAGTATAAAAGAAGGATTAGTATGCAAGGACATACTGTCCTTATGAAACATGAAAAAAGGAGGACAATCCATAAGGGCTTGAAGCTCAGACACCCATCTGGCAGAAGTGAGGGCTAACAATGGTGCAGTCTTTCAAGAGCAATGTTGCAAGGAAGTTGAAACTGCAGGCTCAAAAGCAGCCTGTTCAATTTTTCCAAAACAAAATTAAGATCCCAGGGAGGAGGAACAGGCCTCCTATGAGGACTAATATGAAGAACGCCTTTAAGGAATTGTTTAGCTTCAAATCTAAAAGCTAAAGGAGGCGATAAAGGCAGACAAGCAGAGACAGCACATAAGTAGGACTTAACAGAAGAATAAGCCAATCCAGCATTGAGCAATTCACACAGATAAGAGGGAACCAAAAGAACATCCACAGAAAGTGGACTGAGGTTATGAGAAAGACACCAAACAGAAAACATCTTCCATTTGGATAAGTAGGATTTCCCAGTATTGGGTTTCCTGGCCTCCTACAGGACCCTAAGCATGCCCTCAGAAAAAAAAGGTGTCTACATAGAATTAAAATCCTATCACCCACAGTGTGTCAGTTGAAGAGTGAACAGGCAGGGATGGATGAGAGATCCCCTGTCTTATGTGAGTAGGTCCACTTTGTGAAGTAACTTGTGATGACTGGCCTTAGCTAAATGCAGAAGAAGAGGGAACCAATGCTGTCTCGGCCAAAGGGGAGTCACAAATTAGAAGTTATGTACTCACCATAACGTTCCATCTGAGTAGGTGCATTCATTTGTCTGCAACCTGTGGGTTATGGATCCGATATCGGATCCGAACCGGCATGGTTTTCCAGCTATGGATCCGAGCTCTCAGCTCCTCCCCTCACCCATAATGCCCTGCTCTCCCTACATGACCTCAGATCGAGTTTGCCATCAATAGAAATACCCTAAAAAGGGTAACACATAATATGCAGGAAACTGACAAGGCCAGGGGGATAGGAGGGCGGGATGGTTGCAGACAAATGAATACACCTACTCAGATGGAACGTTATGGTGAGTACATAACTTCTAAATCTGAAGTAGGAGATTCATTTGTCTGCAACCTGTGGGACAGAGTCCCCAGCTACCTGAATCTTGGGCGGCCATCATGGAAGGATATTCCGGAGCACCGCGGAGCCAAAGGATGCTCTACCTCTAGATGTAATATCCAACTTGTAGTGGGAAATAAAGGTATGAGATGAAGCCCAAGTGGCTGCTGAACAAATATCATCAGAGGAATCCTAGCTTTAAAGGCCGCTGAAGTAGAAACTGACCGGGTTGAATGGGCATGTACTCCCTCCGGTGCGGGCCTTCCAGAAGCTTGATAAGCCAATAAGATGCACTGCGAAATCCAGCGTGATAAGGAGACTTTGGAAATTGGTTTACCCAAACTGAATTTAGCAAAGGAAATAAACAACTGGTCGGATTGCCTATGACCAGCTGTCCTGTTCAGATAAAATCTAAGTTGCCTGTGAACATCTAAGGAATGTAGCTTGTATTCACCTTTGTTTTGATATTTAGGAAAGAAAACAGGGAGGTTAATGGATTGATTAATATTTGCTTCAGAAGCTACCTGAGGAAGAAAGGACGGGTTGGTCCTGAGGTATACACGGTCCGGATGAAAGACCAAGTAAGGAGGCTTGACGGATAACGCTTGAAGTTCTGAAACTCTCTTGGCCGAGGTAATGGCTACTAAAAAGGCCGTCTTGAAAGATAAAAATTTCAGATCTACTGTAGCCGCAGGTTCGAAGGGGGGAGCAGTCAAGGCCTGAAGGACCAATGTAAGGTCCCAAGGAGGAACCACTTGCTTTACAGGGGGTCTGAGGAGAAAAGTACCTTTTAGGAAAATCTTACACAATTTGGCAGACATCAGTGGACTGGAGTCTTGACTAATATGATAGTGAGAAATTGCCGCAAGTTGCACTTTGACCGTGGAACTGCTGGCACCATCATTAAAAAGAGTGGTTAGGAAGTCAAGCACCAGAGGAAGAGGAACTGTGAAGGGGTCTAGACCTTGCCGCTCCGCCCAAATGGAGAATCGTTTCCACTTACTGCGGTAAACTTTCCTGGTAGATGGTTTATGAGCCGCTACCAGGATGGCCTTAACTGGAGACGAAATACCGAGAGTCCTGATCAGGAGTGGAACTGGAGCAGCCAAGCAGTCAGCTTCAGGTTGTCCAGATTCGGGGTTGATAGATGGGACGGGTGAGATATCAGATCCGGAATGGGATCTAGAATCCAAGGAGGATTCACTGAGTGAGACCTTAGGAAAGGGAACCAGATCTGTCGAGGCCAGAATGGGGCAATGAGAATCATTCTGCACCCCAACCGAGAGGCTTTCTGAAGAACTTGGAGCATCAGAGGCAAAGGGGGGTAAGCATAAAGAAGACCGGGGCCAAGCATGCACCAGAGCTGCCTCTTGGGGTATCTCCGGAGGAGGGATTAAAGCGAAAAACTGTCGCACTTGGTGTTTGAGGGAGGCAAAAGATCGCAACAAGGAGTTCCCCACCGTGCGAAGATGCGTTTCACTACCTGAGCATTGAGAGACCACTCGTAAGGGGAGAGAATGGTGCGAATGAGTTTGTCCGCAAGGATGTTGGACCGACCCGGAATATGCGTTGCGATGAGAAAGCGGATGGTGGAGATTGCCCATTCCCACACTCTCATGGCTTCTCGACAAAGAGGGTAAGACCTGGTTCCCCCCTGTTTGTTGATATACCAGACGACAGACATGTTGTCTGACTGAATTGCAATAGTTCCCAAGGGAAGAAAGGCCTGTAGTGCTTGCAACGCAAAGAGCACTGTTCTCATCTCTAGAACATTGATATGCAGTAAGGTCTCTGAATCGTTCCCCGTGCCTTGGACCGTCCGGCCTGCAAAATGCCCCCCCCCCACCCGAGGCGCGAGGCGTCCGTGGTCACCGTGGCGAGAGGGGGAGAAGCACAAAAGGGGCGGCCTCCGTGGAGATCTGGTGAGTGGAGCCACCACAGGAGGGACCGCTTACAAGCCTTGCTGATCGCAATGGGATGATGCATAGGAAGAGCAAGATAAGACCACTGAACTAGGAGTGTCCATTGAAGGACCCGCATATTGAACCTGGCGAGAGGAAGAAGAGCTATCGCTGCTGCCATGGATCCTTGAGCCCTCAGGACCAACTCCGCCGGAACTGAGCTTGAGTGGAGAATGGCCCGCACCTGGAGCTGCAGATTCTGAATTCTGTCCGCAGTGAGGAAGGCTCTTAACCATCTCGTGTCTAACCTGGCACCTATAAAATCTATGAACTGCGTAGGGGCTAGGTTGGACTTTTCTGTATTTATTGTGATGCCCAGACGGGGAGCTAGATGGAGAAAGGAATCTCGCGTCAATAACAGTAGATGCCTTGTTGGAGCGGTGAGAAGCCAGTCGTCCAGATAAGGGAAGACCTGCACCCCCTGAAGCCTCAGGTGGGCCGCTACCACTGCTAATACCTTGGTGAACACCCTGGGGGCTGTGGTGAGACCAAAGGGAGGGACCCGGAATTGGTAGTGACTGGCTCCCAGCCGGAAGCGGAGAAACCTCCTGGAGCGCCTGTCCATTAGGATATGGTAGTACGCATTCTTGAGGTCTATAGAGCACATCCAGTGATTTTCTCCCAGAAGGGGGAGAATAGACTGTAAGGTAACCATTCGAAACTTCTCCTTGGGAAGTGCCAGGTTCAAGAGTGAAAGGTCTAATATTGGTCTTAGATCCCCCGTCTTTTTTGGCACTAAAAAGAACCTGGAGTAGAACCCTGATCCGATCTGGTCTGGGGGGACGGGCTGGATGGCTCTTTTCTTTAGCAGGTGGCCAATTTCTGCCAAAGCGGCCTCCCACTGACCGGGTGGAACGTCGGGGAGGGACTTCAATTTTGGAATGTGATGAAATGGGATGCGGTATCCTCTGGATATGATGCGGAGGACCCAGCGGTCTGATGTTATGGACTCCCATGCCGCTAGGTGCTCCGAAAAATGTCCCCCGACTGCCTCCAGAGTGGAGCAGCCGGGCAACCCTTCAGGGCTGCTGTGCGGGCCGTTCAGAGAAGGGTTCTCTGGACCCGAAGTTCCTGGGAGCCCCTCTGCCCATGGGGCGGCGTCCTCCCTGTCCTCCTCTGCCACGGAAGGACTGGTTGTCCGGAGCGGGTTGGGACTGCTGCGACTTCCGGAACCACATCTTCTTCTGGCCCTTTTGGTTCCTAGAATAGGGCCTCTGGGGCACAGAGAAGCGGATTCCGACGGCAGACAGCGTCTTCCCGTCCTTTTTGCTCTGGGTCAAAGTATCGCAAACAGTTTTGCCAAAAAGGGCAGAACCATCGAAGGGAGCGTTCGCAAATGACGCCTTGAAGGGCTCCGTGAAATCACAATGACGGTGCCAGGCCTGACGTCTAGTAACTAGGCCTGTCCCTGCGGCTCTAGCGGCTCCCTCCGTAGCATGGGACAGTAACCGCATAGAGGTATTAGTCACGGACCTGAGAGTGGCCAAATGGGTGGAGTGCAACAATTTGTCCTCCTCCGACATGGACTCTGGGAGGGATGCAGCGTATTCCTTGATAAGATCGCGCTGCATCCTAATCACATGTGCCAGGTAGTTCAGCGCCCTCACCGAAAAGGTCGCTGAACTAAACATCTGCTTCCCCAAGCGGTCCATCATCCGAGACTCCTTGCTCGGGGGATGGACTGAGGGGCTCTCCTGAGCAAGTTCCCTCTTGGTGGCTGCCGCCGTCAACATGGCATTTACCGGAGGCCCCTTACTCCAGTGGGCACGGTCAGCCGGGGACTAAGTATACGGTCTGGCCTTTTGGGATTGGCTCCACGGTGTCCGGATCCTTCCACGCCTGGTGGTAATCAGGTCCACCAGGGAGTCGGCAGGAGGGGACACCCAAGAGGTAGACGGGCCCGCTTCAAATGCCTCCAAGAACACGGACTCGTCAGAGGAAGACTTGGGGGCAGACCACCCTCCCCTTATGCGAAGCATTTCCATGATGTCTCCAAAAGAGACATCCTCGGGGGGTGATCTTGGGGAGCCTTCCCCTTCCTCCAAATCCGTGTCTTCTGTGAGAGACTCGGGGGAGTCTATGTGCCTCCTTTTGCACGTATGCTTGCGAGGGGCATCCTCCGGGGGGCTGTCAGAAGACCCCTAGCAAGCGGTGTCATGTTCCAAAGGAACAACTTGGGGCAAAGGAGTGGGCTGTCCCAGTGGCCGGATGGTGGAAGCCTGGCCCAGTGCAGATGGAGCGCGGGACGGAGCCGAAGCAAGTGCTGGGGGCCGGAAACCCTCAACAGGGCCCTCTCCACTACATCAAAAGCCGAGGGGAGCCGACCTCACCAAAGGATCCGAATCGGCTCCCCTAGGATCCGAAGAGTGGATCGGAGCCGGCACGAGCACTCGGATCCGAGGGAGAGTGCGCCCGATACGGACGGGCGCCAAGGAGCACTGATCCCCGGATCCGGCTCGGATCCAGGCTCCGAGGTCGGAACGGCACTCGAGGGCAGGGTCGGATCCGGTACCCAGTACTATCGGCGCCACCCACCCCGCCCGGCTGCTCGGCTCAACTGCTCCAACCCGGTAGCGGGTCGGAGAAGGAGCTATAGGTTTAAAGAAAGGGGTCGAGCTCCCCGAGGGGAGGCAAGAGCACTCCCATCTGCATCTGGGCCTGGATGAACCTTCTCATCATCCGGTCCAGATCAGCATCAGATAAACTGTACGTGGATCTCGACGAGGCTACCGAGGTAGGCCTTGAGTGCCTCCTCGATAGCCTCGACGGAGATCGGGTCTCCTCCTCCTCAGGTCCCGGTGAGAAGCACACAGGAGACCGGAGCCGAGGAGGGGGAGAACCAGCAGACAAGGAGGCCGGAGGAGAAGCCCGCTTGGCAGGCGGGGCCGAAACAGAGGTCTCGGCCGGCCGCTTATGGTGCTTTTCCCTCCGGTCCTTCTTTCTTGCTTCCCTCTCCTCCAAACCACTAGAGGGAGGTTGAGTCCCAGGTGGAGGAGGGGGAGCCGGAGAGGAGGGAACCGTAGACACGGTACCCCCCGAAGGAGCGGTAGCCGAAGCCGAGTCCGGGGGCAAAAGTCCCGCCAGGACCAGCTTCAACCTCCGCTCTTTCAATGCCTTGGGGTTGAACCCTGCACAAATGGAACATCCAGAAGTGAGGTGTTCAACCCCAAGGCATCGAACGCACCGAGTGTGGCCATCAGCAGGGGAAAGCTTATGGCCACACTCGGAGCACTTCGAAAAGAAAGCCTTAGGGGGATCAGACATCCTAAGAACACTACAACTACTTTAATTTGTCTAAAAATTAAAGAAAGTAAAGGCTAACTAGCCAAACAAACACAGGCCCAAACACACACTACGCACCAGCGAGGGGAGGGAAACTAAAAGTTATAAAAGTTATTAAAACTAAACAACTTTAAGCTATAAAGAAAGGGAACCTACAACTTCCACACAAAACTAACTGAAAAACTTTAAATTTAGCACTGAAAAATGCAATAATGAACACTTAGCTGAAGAGCTCTGAAATCCAATCTGGTCACCAGCGCGGCAAACTAGATCTGAGGTCATGTAGGGAGAGCAGGGCATTATGGGTGAGGGGAGGAGCTGAGAGCTCGGATCCATAGCTGGAAAACCATGCCGGTTCGGATCCGATATCGGATCCATAACCCACAGGTTGCAGACAAATGAATCTCCTACTTCAGATCAAGAGTTTGGGAGCATCCTGTTGAATTTTGAACAGGACTTTTGGAATGAGGGGAAGTGGAGGGAAAACAAAAAAAAATTCCCTACCAAGAAAAAGATAGGGCATCCACCTTCCAAAAGTACAGTTGTGTACACTTACCATAAATGTAGATGTTTGAGTGTATTCACTGTCAGAAGCGACAGCATCGGACGCAGAAATACTAAGTCTCTGGTATTCGGGCCGACTGAGGGCTACCAGCAGGCAGATAACCCAAGTGTGATGACTGCAACAGTGAAACATGAAGAACATCCAGAGGACCTGGGACTGTGGCACAAAAGAGAGGAAGTTGTCTGTTCAGTGGGGAGGCAAAAAGATCTATTTGAGGAGTACCCCACTGGTGGGAAATGTCCAGAAACACATCCCTGTGAAGCATCCATTCATGGGACTGAGTTATGGTCCTGCTCAGAGTGTCTACCATAATATTTTGACCTGAGGAATGTAAAGTGCCTGAAGACTCACTTGAGACTAGATAGCAAGTTCTCACAACAGGAGTGCCAACCGGCAAAGAAGATAAGATCTTGTCCCACCGTTTGTTTACATACTACATCACTGTGGTATTGTCTGTAAACACCTTGAGAAGTCCCAGGGAGAACAGAAGATGAAAAGCCTGAAAAGCATACCTCTCAATCTGGAAACATGAAAAATCTGGACAAGGCCCATGAAAAATAGGTACAAATCTGTACACTTATTAGCATAAAGTTTGCATACATAATTACATATCCCCACCCACTCCAATGGGATTGTGGGATAACAACATTCAAACGCAAACTGACGAACAGACAACCAAAACATGGCCCCAGAGTCCCCCTGCAACCATTCCAATGCCCCAATACTTGGCTATTTTGCCCCATTTACCATAAACACTGTAATATGCATACTGCTTTACTTCTACAATCATTATTTGGATTTCATTTAAAACGTTTATTTTACATTTTATAGCAGAAACACTAACAGACATCTGCTAAACAAAGCAATACAGTCTCACAATGAAAACAGAATTAGCATTAAAACTTCTCTGCCCTTGAAACTCACATTCATTGAAACAGCATTGAAACCTACATTCAAAGAAAATGCATCTGGCTAGTGCTGGATAAAGATTACCTTTGGGCTGTTTTCAAATCATAGGAATCAGGAAATCCTTCTATGTGGCACACCTCATCACTAAGGGCTTTTCATCCAGGAAAAAGGAGGTCATTGTCCCACTGTACCCATCCCTCATTAGACCCATCATAGAGTACAACGCCCCATTTGGTATGTACCTCACAAGACATCTGCAACAACTGGAAAGGCCGCAGAAACACCTCACTAAAAGAATCACAGGCCTAAAGCAGATGTCCTATGCTGACCAACTAAAAAAACTCCAGTTATACTCTGTCGCATATTGTCTACTCAGAGGGAATCTCTGCTTAACATACAAGGCCATGTCAAACCCAGAGCTGTTGGACATGCTACACTTAAAGAAATCCCAATCCTGCAGAGCCACACGCTCCGGGGTCCTAAACCTTGTCATCACAATGAACAAAACATGCTGGAGGGATAGGTTCCTGACCCAGAGACTCCCCATACTCTAGAACAGACTGCCCATACATGTTAAGCAGAGTGCCTCCTTGGCCCTCTTCAAAAGGAACCTTGACGACTGGATGGGAGATAGGAAATTTATCCTGGGGATCACGTCAGTCTCCCTGCTAGACAGGGGTCCAGGGAAGTAAATATTGTGGGAAGAAATAGCCATGGAATTGTCATGGCTAGGCTTGTACAGGCCCTAGGGCCGATAGCCTTAGCCTAGTACCAACCTATGAACCCATAGGCCCCTTGCACATGAAACATACAAGTGTTCTTTGATACACCTTCCTGACTGTATTAAATTATATTCCTTGTATAATACAGCACACTTGTTAGGGTGCGTTTTAAATTTATTGTTTTGAATATTTTTCCAGTAAGCAATGAAACAAAATGCATGAACTAATAATAACAAAACTGCCCAATTCAAAATCATTTCCATCATCAAAGTCTACTCAAACTTCTGCAATCCACCAGAATACCAAAGAGAATGCATAACACTAATATACTCTACATAAATGTGTTAAAGTTACACACACACACACACACTCGTGCAACGCACTATTAGAACAGCAAGCTAATCCAAATATGAAAGTGAAATTACAAATTCCATAAAAACACATGAACATTTAAACACATGACACTGCCCCATCAGTACACAATATCAGTTGACAATTTGTACACATTAGGTGTTAAGAAAAACTTAAAAAAAAAAACACATACACAAAGTAAGCATGAGCTTAGTTTCTGACTTGAGAAAAGGACAGCAACTAAGCAACACAGTCCCAAACTTTGTAGTGTGGGGTAAAGCTTAGGGCGGGCAGTAAGAACTGTCTGCCTGGCTAAGGGAGGGGTACACAGACAGTTGAGTATACAGACCAGCCTCTGGTTAAAAATCAAATCATCATACAATACCCAAGCAATAACTTACAGAGAGAGCTCAATCTGATCTTTGTTGAAGAAACTACCGTGTTATATGAACACGAAGGGAGAACTGTACTAGCAGTTAATTTTAAAGCCTCAAAGAAAAGGAGACTGCAAAGCTCAACTCTGAAGGAGGCCTTTTTCATAGAATGGGATCATCTGCTTGTGATCAAGTAGATTACTGAAGATGCAGTGGTCACAGGAAAAAACAAAGCTAAATTAGTACAGGTTCCAGAAAGACAATGTTGAACTATTTTATTTTATTTATTTGCAGTTGGTTTACCATGATAGTCCATTGGGCCAATAAAAACCCATTTTCAATGGAGTCCTGGGGAAAAAAGCTCCAAAACAAAGGTTACAAAAAAAGATTACAGCAGTTTACAATTTCAATCATTTGTAGGTTAAAGACAAAGCTTTAAAACAGTGGTAACAAAAAGATTACAGCAGTTTACGATTTCAATAATTTGTAGGTTAAAAACAGAGCTTCAAACAGTAGTAAAAAAAAAAAAAGATTACAGCAGTTTACAATTTCAGTCATTTGTGGGTTCAAGACAAAACAAAGATTATGCATTTACAATGCAATTTTTAGTTTTCATTTTGTAGAAAACTAAGATTTAAGCAGGTGCAATAAAACATTTTTAGGTTAAAAAGTTATAATTTTGTAGAAAAGCAAAGCATTGTTGCGGAAAATATATAGTTTCTTGAGTGGAATAGTGTGATAAGAGAATTATAAGATGTCATTACAGTTCACCAGTTATTTGGTGTCTGGTAATATATGATAAAGTAGCCTGTAGGAAGTGGAGAATAGGCTATGAGGGGTGGGAGCAAGAGCATTCCCAAGAGGATGTTAGATGCGAGTGCAGTGATTTTTTAAAAGCAGGGAGGTTGGTGGTGATACGGATGGAGGGAGGAAGGGAGTTCCACAGGCGTGCCAGGGCAAAGGAAAGGAGGTTTTGTCCTGGAGAGTGAAGGGGTTTTGTACAGTTCTATTAGGTTTTGGTTATTAGATCTTAGGAGTCTTTGTGGCAGGTGCATTTTAAAGGTAGAGCTGAGTGAGGGACAGAGGGAGGGTTGAAAAATTAGTTTGTGAGCAAAAGTGAGCTGAGTATAGGAGAGATAGTTGGAAAGCTCTAGCCAGTTAAGTTTGTGGAGGGATGCACAGTGATGGGTAGATGATTTGTGGCTAGTGGCAAATCTGGCAATTTTATTATAACAAGAGGACAGTTTTGTTTTGAGAGATGATTGTAGGTTTGATAGGAGAGGGGCACTATAAAGGAGGGAAGGGATGAGAAATGTAGTAGCGAGAGTCAGCTTAGTAGATGTAGTGAGGAATTGATTGTGTCGGTAGAGCATGTCAAGTTTTTTGTGGTTTTTTTTATGTTTAGTTGTAGGTGGCTATTGAATTTAAGCTCGTCATCAATCTGGACTACTAGTAGTTTGGTTTCAGATACCAGTTCAAGAGGTGTGTTATTCTGGCTAGTGATGGAGAATAGTTTTCTATCAATGGTGTTGGTTTTTGACGGGGTAAATACCATAAGTTTGGTTTTTGATGCATTGAGTGCTAGATGATTGTCCTTCATCCACTGTTCTGTGGTAGAGAAGGCGTCTTGAGTCAGTTTTAAGAGAGTGGGGATGGATGTGGCTGCACAGATAATTGTAGAATCATCTGCATATTGGACAAGTTTAGCATGGGGAATTGAGTGGAAGAAATCATTTATGAATATATTGAAGAGGAGAGGACCCAAAATGGAACCTTGGGGGAACACCAGTGGGTGTGTTCAGGAAAGAGGAGATAGCTTTTTTCCACTTAACAGCTTGTTGCCTGTTGGAGAGATAGCTGGTGAACCAACTGAGAGAGGAAGGGGATAGGTTTAGGTTAGATAGTTTAGTTAGGAGAAGGTTATGAGAGATAATATCAAAGGCCTTAGAGAGGTCAAGAAAGAGGGTAGATACAGTAGAGCCAGAATCTCTGGCTTTATTTACAGTTTCCAGGAAAGAAAGGAGGGCAGTCATGGTGCTGTGGCTGGGTCTGAATCAGTGTTTTGTGGAAGTTAGTAAGTTATTATCTAAGAGATAGGGAAGGAGTTGAAGATGGATACATTTCTCTAGAAGTTTTGATATAGGAGAGAGGATGGCGATGGGACAAAAGTTAGTAATATTGTTATTATTACCTCCTTTGTGCAGGGGAATGATGAAAGCCCTTTTCCAGAGTTTGGGTACAAGCCCTCCTTGGATAGAGCGATTGATTAGGATGCTGATGGGGAAGGCAATGGCTTTGGCAGCTATGCTGAGGAAGGATGAGGGAATGTTATCTGGGGCACTGGTGCATGGTTTTAGCTTTTGTAAGAGTTTTCTTATGGTTGAAGTAGGAATGGGTTTTAGGGAGAAAGGTGGGAGTTGAGAGACTGGAGATGAAGGGGGTGACAAAAGGGGGGATGCAGAAGTAGGGGGTGAGGTGTTATTAGAGAAGGATGAGGTTAGTTTGGAAATAGAGTCTATGAAAAAAGAGTTGAATTGGGTAGCTAGGTCTATATCTAGTGCATTTGGGTCTGGGCTTGGGTTTTCTGCTGAGTCAGGTTTTAGGAGGGTAGTGATGCCTTTCCAGAATTTTTGAGGATTAGTTTTGGAGTAAGGAGAAGTAATTCTGTCGATCTGCTGTGATAAGCTTTTTAAAGGTATTGCGAAGTGTTTTGAATTCATTAAGGGTGACGGGAGTTTTGTTTCTTTGGTAACGTGCCCAGGTTTTGTCTTTAAGTCGCATGGCAGTTGGTGTGTTTTTTGTTAGCCAGAGGGCGGTGTTGTTTCTTATTCTTTTGGTTTTTATGGGGGCAAAACTATCCAGCAGTTTTAGGAAAGTTGTATTGAAGTGTGCAACAGCATTTTCCAAGGGTAGGGTTTTTAGGGGGTTCCAATTTATTGATTTTAGGGAGTCTGAGAAGGTTATTGGGTTGAAGTCTTTAAAGTAGCGAGTGCTGATGTAATTATGAGTTACTTGTAATGGAGATGGAAGGCATCTGGTGAAAATGGGAAGGTGGTCACTGAGGGAATCAGGAAGAGTTCCACTATCAGTATAGTAGTGAGGGTGAGAGACTAAGATCCAGTCTAGGGTACTGCCATTGGAGAAGTCTTTAGAGGGCCTGGTAGTGAGGTTGATGAGCTGAGAGTACTTATATAGGTTGATGTTTAGGGGGTGTGTAGGGGACTGAATGGAAGACCAATTAAAATTTGTGTCTCCCATGATAATAGTTTAATTACTGATATTGGTAGAAAGCCAGGATAGGATATCCTCAAGTACTGAGGTATTGTCTCCAGGGGGGATGTAAAGTGAGGCTATGCAAATGTGTTTGTGTTTTATTTAATTGAAAAAGAGCTAGTACTAATTCTGCATTGGAGAAGTGAGGAATGGGTTTGTTATAGGGAGTAATGGATATGGTGGATGAGTAGAGTAGGCCTACCCCACAACCCTTTTTGCGGGTCCTGTCTTTTCTAATGATAGAGTAGTTTGGTGGTACTATTTCAGTATCTTTTATATGAGGTTTTAACCAGGTTTCAGAAATAGCTAAGATATCAGGTTTGTTGTGGAGAAGCCAGGCATGGAGACTGGGGATTTTGTTAGCTATGCTTTGGCCTTTAAGAGAAGCTAACAGGATGGATTTAGATGTAGGGGAAGTGGTGTTTGGGCCTGGGTTAGGGTGTATATCTCCAGATAGAAGTATGGATGTTAGATGTTGGATTAAGCTGATGAGGTGTTTGGATTGCCTTGTTTGTATGTTGTATACTGTCAGGTTTGTGTGGGTATTGGAGGTTAGAGAGGGGTTAGAGAGTTTATAGGTAGAGCTTAGTTTGTAGTGAAAAAATAGATGGGTGTTAATGGGATATAGTCCAGGGGAAATTGAGACAAATGAGTGTAAGTGAGTTGAAGGGAGTTAGCTGGTTGTGTGTAGTAATTGTGTGTGATTTGTGGAGTTTGGCTGGGTAAGGTAGTGGATATAAATAATGTTCAGAAGTAGTAGTAGTTGGATTGAGAATGATATAAGTTTTGTAAGCATGTTGAGGCTTGGATAAGGTAGAATATGTAGTGTAGGGGGAAGGGTTCAAACTAGATATTGTGCTGTTAAAAATGAAGGGAGGTGTGTTGAGATGGATTATAGGGGGAGGGGGTAGAAAATTGTGGTGAAAGGGGAGGAGTGTAATAGGTAGAGAGGAAGTAGGAGTGGTTAGGGAAAGGGGAGGGGTGCAATAGGTAGAGATGAAGTAGGAGTGGTTAGGGAAAGGGGAGGGGTGTATAGGTAAAGAGGAAGTAGGAGTGGTTAGGGAAAGGGGAGGGGTGTAATAGGTAGAGAGGAAGTAGGAGTGGTTAGGTGAGTATAAGTGTAGGTACACTGGGGGTGGGTGAGATTTGGGGGTAGGGTAGGGGAGCGGAGTGAGCCCGCAGGGCGAATGGAGCAGGTAGAGCAGAAGAAGGAAGATTCTGCAGAGACAATCAGTGTATAGCAGATTTCCTGAGGCACTCTTGGTATTTACAGGTGAGTAGGGTGTGATAATGCAACTATTTGGTAGTTGAGGGATAGAGTGAAAAAAAATGACAGAAGTATAGCTGGATAGAGGGGGGAAGGAAAGCCCTGACGAATAGTGTAGTACAGCAGGAAGATTGGAAAGTAGTCTGAGATAGAGTATGGGAAAAGTGGGGTAAGGATACAGCACAAGCCTTAGGTTAGACTGCCACCTACTGGACAGTGAGTAGGGTACAGCAACAGGTATCTGTAGCAGAGACAGCAGATAGAGATGGCTTAGATAGTAGTCAGTGAGGAGAAGGTCAGTATTTAAGGGGTTGGAAGTGGTATGGCTGCTGGATTCCTGGCTCGGTCACTAGGAAATATATACAACATTAGATAATTACAAAAAGGTTCAGCTTATCATTTAGGTCTAGGGAAGAACATACTTTCTTATTCTCTTTGGACTCTGGAAAATGTGCTAGGGCAGCACATTTCTTTGGGTTGACGCAGGAGTGACTGAAAATATAATGGAAGGGGTCCTTAAAGACCAGGCAGATAGGTTCCCAATTCTTAGTGCAGGAGAGAAGGTAGATAAACTATGAAGGTTAGAGAGAAAAAAGTACAATTAAGTTATTAGGCAGCAATAATGTCAAGTTTGTAGGCACATATTACAGTGATAAAGAGCACCTTAAATGCATACACCTTGTAAGACTACTAACATATAACATTCTGAGCTAGTGCTTGAAATACAACTCTGTCCCAAAAAAACACAAAAGTATAGTTAGAGAGCTGTGGTGACAACTAATAGCATGCAGTTCTATGCAGGGACATGAGAACAATGAGAGTTTTAATTCCCACTGCTATGAGCATTAGTGGAGAAACAAAGCAGGTAACAAAAAAATTAGTCAGTATAATGGCACGGTGAGGTAAAAAAAAGACAAATAGTGAAATACAACCTTCCCAAAATTGCATAAAATCTAAGAGGTCATGTTGAAAGTAATTAACATGATTTGGGCAGATATTCAACAAGACAAGATGCAAGTAACGGCCACTAGAACTTGTCTCCCACTAACAGCTTTGCCATCTGCTCTAAGCCCAAAACGCTTGCTCACTTCACAAATGGGGCTAGTAGTATTCTATTTAGCCCGATATTTGACTTAATCAATTCCCACAGAAAGCCTCAACAGTCAAGGTTCAATAACAGGCTTCTTTACATTTCAGTTACATTTGGTCCAATTAGTAGGTTTTATTGTTTCAGTTAGTAGGCTTTTTACTTTTCAGAAGGGTGGGTATTAACTGTTCTCTTTTTAGGAAGGTACCAGCAGAGATCCGGACATACAATATCCCAGTTTCAAAGTTATGAAGACATAAATTGGCAACACACAGTAAATGCAGGAAATAAGTGTGCAAGTGCCAAGACGACCTCTTAATTAGGCGATCCTAGTTAACAAATAGATAAAAAATACCCTATGAGCAGAATAATAACCACCCCTATTAGTGTTATAGCCATACCTTTAAAAAGCGCTGTATCTACAGCCGATCACTACAAACAACAAACCTGATTCTAGCGTTTAAAAATGGATTACCGACCCGAAAGCCATACCTTTAAAAAAGCGCTGTATCTACAGCCGATCGCTACCAAAAACTGATTCTAGCGTTTAAAAATGGATTATCGACCAGGAAGCTAGGTAATCACTGAAAAATACCTACAAACAAGTTCAGCTGCTGAAAGCGAGTTAACGCTGATATTTGTAGGCGTTCGCTACAGACAACAGACTGTTCTAGCCTTTGGACACGGTATCCCGACCAGAAAAACTGAGGAATCACTGTAAATTTCTTATAAAGTAGTTCCGTTGCTGAAAGAGAGGTGTTGGTCAACAGCTAGACAATGCTATCGCTCTAAAGTATAAAACACAACTACAAGGGATCAGGAGTCAAGACCTTATGAAATACAGCTGGGCTCAATAAATAGAGTTAATTCAACCAGGCTTAATGCCACAAAATAATTAGCAGGTCCTCCAAAAAAGTAATACAGAAAAATCTTAATTTTATAGACACTAAGAGAAATGCGTCGTTCTCACAACAGACAGAGTGACGTGCTAAACATCCACGTGGTAGGCACTTAAACCTAGATAGCCTTTTTGTTTGCTCATAACCATAAGCAGTTGTTGCAAATACTCTTCATAATTCTTATCACACAATATTACAGACATAGGATAGTACAGTTCAACAAATATTAGCTGGGACAGCCATTATCATCCTCATTGTTAATTTAAAACATTAATGCAGCTTACAATATAAGAGTTCCTCTGGGGCCAGGGACTCGCAGCAGCCAGGGAGAAAGCAGGAAGTAATAAAGATGGCGCCACATAGGGCTTCCCAACTATATGCTCTTTGGGGAGGATATGAGGTGGGAGGAGGAGGAGACAGGAAAAAGGGCGGACAGGTAGATCAGGGAGGGACATAGACTCTAAGTATGAGAGTAAGCAATGTGGAGTACTCAATGGTAAACCATTAGTGTTAATACTTACATCTATTTTATTTTTAGTGCCAGATGAGTGAGAGAGAGGAAAGGCATGAGCATGTAAGAGACCTACAATGCAGCTATGAAAGGGGCAAATGAGTAAGAGGTTAAGCAAGGAGGAGGACCTAACAGGTATCCAAGCAGAAGATTATGCAGAGACAATCAGCGTATAGCAGATTTCCTGAGGCACTCTTGGTATTTACAGGTGAGTAGGGTGTGATAATGCAACTATTTGGTAGTTGAGGGATAGAGTGAAAAAAAATGATAGAAGTATAGCTGGATAGAGGGGGGAAGGAAAGCCCTGAAGAATAGTGTAGTACAGCAGGAAGATTGGAAAGTAGTCAGAGATAGAGTATGGGAAAAATGGGGTAAGGATACAGCACAAGCCTTAGTTTAGACTGCCACCTACTGGACAGTGAGCAGGGTACAGCAATAGGTAGCTGTAGCAGAGATTGCAGATAGAGATGGCTTAGATAGTAGTCAGTGAGGAGAAGGTCAGTATTTAAGGGGTAGGAAGTGGTATGGCTGCTGGATTACTGGCTCGGTCACTAGGAAATATATACAACACTAGATAATTACAAAAAGGTTCAGATTATCATTTAGGTCTAGGGAAGAACGTACTTTCTTATTCTCTTTGGGCTCTGGAAAAATGTGCTAGGTTCATAGGTTTATACTAGGCTATCTGCCCTAAGGCATTTATAAGCCTAGCCCAAAGTTTTGTGGCTTACGCCACCCCTTATGTTAAAAAATACTGTGCCTATTAGTTTGTTGTGCCTCTGTCCAGCAGTGACACAGAGATGATTCCCGGGGTAAACCTACGATCTCCCATCCACCGGTCAAGATTTCTCTTGAACAGAGCCCGCGAGGTGCTCTGCCTCACATGGACCGGGATCTTATTCCACAGCATAGGGAGTCTCTGGGTGACAAATCTATCCCTCCAGCATGTCCTATTTATATCCGTGCTAAAGTTTAAGTCGCTTGCTCTAGTGGATCTGGTAGATTTGGATTTTTTGAGGTGGAGCATGTCCATTAATTCCGGGTTGGACATGGCCTTGTATGTCAGGCACAGGTCACCTCTGAGCAGGCGGTATGCGACTGAATAGAGCTGGAGTTTCTTCAGTCTGGGAGCATATGACAGACTTTGGAGTCCCTTTATCCTTTTGGTGAGGAACTTTTGGGGTCTCTCCAATTGCTGCAGGTGTCGGGTGAGATACATCCCGAATGGGGCATTGTACTCGATCATTGGTCTGATAAGTGAAGTGTACAGGGGAACAATGACCTCACTTGATCTGGATGTGAATCCCTTCATGATCAGGTGGGCAATGTAGAAGGTCTTTCTAACCACTTTAGCAATGTGAGTGTCAAAAGAAAGGCCACTGTCAACCTGGGTCCCCAGGTCCCTGATAACCTCTTCTGTGCTTAATGGATTGCCACCTATATGGTAGCTTGGGGTTACCTTGTTTTTCCCGAAGGGTATGACTATACATTTTTTGGCATTTAACTTCAGGCCATGGCTCTGGCACCAGTTATCAGTTTCCGTGAGACCCCTCTGAAGGATATCTGTGTCCGATGTACTTTCCACTATGGCGCCCAGTTTGCAGTCATCTGCAAACTTTGTCAGCCATAATCCTCCTATGTTTGCCTGTACTTCTGAGAAGTAGATGCCGAACAACAGGGGGCCAAGGACTGAGCCCTGTGGGACACCACTTGTGACCGGCTTGGAGTCTGACATGGTACCAGCAACTCTAACCCTGTGGGTTCTGTCCTTTAGCCAGTTTGCAGCCCATCTTGTGACATATGGGTTTACATTTAAGCTGGTAAGTTTCTCTATAATACCCGAGTGGGGTATTGTGTCGAAAGCTTTTGCAAGGTCAAGGTAGGCTGTATGGACTTGCCTTTCCCTCATCAATGGCCTTGGTGACTGTTTCGAAGAAGTCGACCAAGTTCAAAAGGCATGATCTGCCCTTGATAAAGCCAAACTGGGTCGGGTCCAATGTCTGCAAGTCCCCTATGTCTTTGTTTATGAGTTCCATTATGATCCTCTCCATAGCTTTGCAGACCAGGCTTGTTAAGCTTATGGGGCGGTAATTTCCAGGGTCCGTAGAGGTACCACCTTTGTGGAGTGGGACCACAGTTGCGGTATGCCACTCCTTGGGCACGTATCCTGTGGTAAGGCTAAGATTAAACAGCTGCCTTATATGAGGGTTTAGTTCCTCGTTGAGTTCGTGTAGCACACAGCCGGGGACACCATCCGGTCCCATTGATGCTGTGTTTTTAGCTTTAGAGAGAGCAGCTTTCACCTGCGCATTAGAGATGTCTGGGAGGCTACACTCCGCTGGGATAGTTATCTCTCCTTTGGGGAGGGGTGAAGTTTGCACTGAACCTGTCTGCCAGTATGTTGGCAATGTCTGTGGGTTCAGTGATTTTTGTATCATTTTGGACTAATTCTGCGCATATCTGGGAGTTTCCACCCAGGTTTCTAACATAGCTGAAGAAGGCCTTATGATTATCTTTTGAATCTATTGCAATTTTTCTCTCAAATTTGGCCTTGGATGATTTTATGAGTGCTCGTATTTTTTTACTAATAATGATCAAGGGTAGCACGTTTCTTTGGGTTGACGCAGGAGTGACTGAAAATATAATGGAAGGGGTCCTTAAAGACCAGGCAGATAGGTTCCCAATTCTTAGTGCAGGAGAGAAGGTAGATAAATTTCTTATTCTCTTTGGACTCTGGAAAAATGTGCTAGGGCAGCACGTTTCTTTGGGTTGACTCAGGAGTGATTGAAAATATAATGGAAGGGGTCCTTAAAGACCAGGCAAATAGGTTCCCAATTCTTAGTGCAGGAGAGAAGGTAGATAAATTTCTTATTCTCTTTGGACTCTGGAAAAATGTGCTAGGGCAGCACGTTTCTTTGGGTTGACGCAGGAGTGACTGAAAATATAATGGAAGGGGTCATTAAAGACCAGGCAGATAGGTTCCCAATTCTTAGTGCAGGAGAGAAGGTAGATACATTTCTTATTCTCTTTGGACTCTGGAAAAATGTGCTAGGGCAGCACGTTTCTTTGGGTTGACGCAGGAGTGACTGAAAATATAATGGAAGGGGTCCTTAAAGACCAGGTATATAGGTTCCCAATTCTTAGTGCAGGAGAGAAGGTAGATACATTTCTTATTCTCTTTGGACTCTGGAAAAATGTGCTAGGGCAGCATGTTTCTTTGGGTTGACGCAGGAGTGACTGAAAATATAAAGGAAGGGGTCCTTAAAGACCAGGCAGATAGGTTCCCAGTTCTTAGTGCAGGAGAGAAGGTAGATAAAAATATAAGAGTTCCTCTGGGGCCAGGGACTCGCAGCAGCCAGGGAGAAAGCAGGAAGTAATAAAGATCTAAGATCTAGAACTAGGCTTAACTAATGACTGAATGAATATAACATTTTAAGTTTTTTAGCAGAAGATTGCACTTTCAACATGCTTACACTCGCATTAACTTCTTTGACAACTGCAATGTCAATCTGTTTAACCGGCCTATTACTCAGACAGGTTAAACAGAAAAGTGGATAGCATTTACTAAGTTTCAATAGCATACAAACCCAAATACAATTAGAACAAGCTAGCAAGCAAATGAAGACACTACACAAAAGGCATAACACGTCTTTACTCCAAGAAAACTGGGCAAAATAAAGTGGGTCGCAGGAAGGCATGCTTATGTTGCAAGTCTTGCAACTTTCAAAATGGTTAACAGTTATGTACTAACTGGCCACAACAAAGTAGGCTTCATGGAAGAGGGAATGCACACTTGCTGTCAAATACAGCATAAGAAAGCTGGCCACAGAGAATGGAAAAGGCATGTTACTGTCAAATAATAAATTAATTAACATACACTTACTAAAAAAGCTACAGCATTGGCTAGGCTACAAAAAAGACACACACTGGGTCAAAATGAGCTTACTGATGCAAATACACAAACGTGTTTATTGTTACACTGATTCAAATTATAAACTACATAGGGTTTAACAATACCACACGGACCTTCTTGAACGGACATTGAGACCACGTTTTGTTGCCCTGGTTATTACTGAAAAGCCTTAAAACTCTCCAAGGATGGATGCAGATGGCTTAAGGTGAGGGCTAACATTCTCCTGGTTCTCTTTCTGACCTTTAGGATTCCCTTGGGAAGCGACAGGCAAGACATTTTCCCAATTAACAGCTCTGGCAGCACCACCATCATGACTTTTCAGCATCTCCAATAAAGACCCTTAAAGCGTCCCCATTCAACTTTCCAGCCGTTCACAAATGACCGCGGACTGGAAAGGAAGAAAACTGCTTGCACAGCAGCAGTTAAAAAAACTCATTTCCGTTCTTAAAGCAGAACACTGCAGCATGAGCTTGACTTGTTCAGCTGAACTAACAGACACAGTGAATACACAAATTTCCAGCTCAATAAATGTTATTTAACTGAACAATGAATGGTAAACTTCACTTACTAATAATTTCCAACCTGCACAATGAACGGTGAATACACACTTCACTTACTAATAATTTCCAGCTGTTCTCCAATCAAAGCAGAACACAGCAACATGACCACGGCTCAACTTGTGAATACACACACAAATTTCCAGCCATTTGGAAAGCAGAACACAGCAGCAGCTAAAAACTCACCTACATGAATTCGACTGAACCTGGCCCAGCTAAAATGCTTACACCTAAACCATTCTCACACCAGCTTAAAGGCTTGTACAGTTTAAATGCAGAGTTGCGGACCGGAAGAAATCCGTTCTCACAGCAGCTAAAGCTAGTCAGTCTTTAATCCATTTTTTTTCCCCCCTTACCTGGAGGAACCGAGGAAACTCTGCTGCTACAAAATGGATTGGGGGGGGGGCTTGCTGACGTCATTGCGCAAGCCTGAAAATGGCCAGAAAAAAAAAAAGGTGGGAAATTGGGGGGGAAAGGGGGGGGTACGGTTGAGAGGTATGCTGAAGAGCCAGCAGAAGACCTCTCATTTCTTTGACAATGATGTGCTCTTTCGGTTGAACAGTCAACCAAACACCCTGCACCTTTTAGGAGCTAAATGTTGCTCCCCATCCCATATCTGAAAGTCTGTGAACAACTCCTGAGAGGGAAAATGGGGCCCTGAATTTAGAGACAATTGCTGAACCCACCACTGAAGTTCCTTCTAAAGACAGGGCAGAACAGAAACTACAAGTCTGAGGGGATGCACATGTTGAAGCCAAACTGACTTCAGAAACCACTGAAACTTTCTCCTATGGAGTTTGGCCAGAGGAACCATAGGAATGGTGGAGGCCAATAATCCCACAGCTCTAAGAAACTCCTTGGCTGTTATAGAGGCTAGAGGAAGAAGAGATTGAAAGAAGGAAATGAGTGTTAAGGCCTTAGAAGGAGGCACGGATGCCAGCATAGGCTCAGTCTGGATCCTGCACCCAGAAAAACAGGATCCTGAGAAGGAGTCAGAAAATACTTTTTGAAGTTCACTTTGAACCCCAGGCTTTGCAGAGGGGAAATGGCAAAATGAAGATTTTGTAAAAAGATCTCTGGAGAGGATGCCTGAATCAGGTCACTGTCCATGTAAGAAAATACTTGGATCCCCTGAAGCCTGCTAAAAGCAATCACAGGAGCGAGGCATTTGGTAAATAAACTTGGGGCAGTAGAAAGGCCAAAGGGCAAAGCAGAAAACCGAAGATGCCAGGAAGCAACAGAGAAATGTAAAAACTTCCTGAAAAGGGGGTGAATAAAGTTATGGAGATAAGCATCCTTGAGATCCACCCACCATACAAGCCTGAGGAAACAAAAAATGAACAAAGTCTGAAAAACCAAGATTCAAAAAAAGGGCACCTTCAGAAAAGTGTTTAGATGAGAGAAGTTTAGAATTGGTCTCCAAGTACCCTCTTTCCTAGGCACTAGAAACATCCTGGAGGAAAACACCTCCCCCTTTGGGACACAGGCACCTCTTGAACAGTACCCAGAGTCAAAAGATCTCAAAGCACCCCTGGAAAGGACAGCTGCTCCTGGGGGGGTTGAGGAATTCCCATACAAGGGGGAAGAGATTTCCAGAACATAAAATACCCCTGGCAGATAATGGACCGAACCCAAGAATTGTGAGTAATCTTCAGCCAAACATGAAGAGTAAGTGACAGGTGAAGAGAAACAGGAAAGTGGCTGGGAATAATGGGATAGTCAGACAGCGCCTGGGTTTATCCGGAAAAGGAGACTTCTGAGGCACAGAAGTCTGAGTAGCCTTTGCAGAAGGAGCCCGCTTGCTACCCTTTTTACCCTTAGAAGGATGGCAAGATTGCCTGAGATCAAAGGCTGGATTACGAGGTAATTTCTCTGCAATTTGTGCACAGGAGAAACAAACACATGTTTAAGTTCTTGGACGCCTTCTTACCAGATGGCTGAACCTCAGAGTGGGTGGTTCCCTCCATTGTGTCTTTGGCAAGAAGCTTAAGATGTTGACTCTCAAGATAAAGTGCCAAAGAAGGAAGCGTACTATGAAGGGTCTTGGAAACAAAGGCCTGACAAACAGAACAAAACATATGGTTGGGCAAAGCATCAAAGCAAAAAGAAACACTGTTCGTGACAGTCTTTATGGGGAATCTGTCTCCCACACCGGCATTTACCCTTCTTGGATTGCATGAAACCTCATAAGCAACAATATAGCAAAAGAAAGATAAAACAAAAGTCCCAGTGGGCCACTTATCTGGAACAGCTTGGAGAAAGTACAGCTGTGTACACTTACCATAAATGTAGATGTTCGAGTGTATTCACTGTTGCAGTCATTACATTTAGGTTATCTGCTTGCAGGTAGCCCTCAGTCGCCCTGATTAACAAAGTCTTGGGTCCTGCGTCGGTTGCTGTCCCTTCTTCCATGACGTCAGGTCATCAGGGGTATAAAACATGCAGCCAAAGCCATTACATAAGTTTTTCTTGCCCCAGATGTCAGGAGTCACCTAATGGGAAGCAATTAAATATAAAAGTACAAGGATACACCTCCAACAAAAAAGCAAATACACCAGAAAGGCTTTTAAGCATAGTAAAAGGAAGCAGAGGTATAGCCAAAAAGAAGTTAGGGTGCTGGAGGGAGGGTAACCAGGACTGGAACACTGAATACACTCGAACATCTACATTTATGGTAAGTGTATACAACTGTACTATGTTCTTCATGTTTCACTGTTGCAGTCATTACATTTGGGTAAATTCCCAAAGCTACGGTTGGGAGGAGGAATTTAGATAGCATTAGGACCAGCTATAAGGCCCTGCAAGACTGCAGTGGCAAAGTCAGCTCTGGATTTAGAGAAAATCGGCAAATGATAATGCTTGGTGAAAGTATGTACAGAGCTCCAGGTAGAAGCTTTTAGGATGTCCCTGGTAGGGACGCCTCTGAGAAAGGCTGTAGAGGTAGATGCAGCTCTGGTGGAGTGAGGTCTGATCCCCTAGGGGATAGGTTTTCCATGGTGCTTATAGCAGAAATGAATGCAATGGCCTATTCATTTAGAATTGGTTTGCTTTGAAATAGCCTTCCCCTCTGCCCCTGCATCAAATGCCACCAGCAGTTGTTCAGATTTCCTTTGAAGTTTAGTCCTGTGCAAGTAGAATCTAAGTTGTCTGTGCACATCTAAGGAATGCAGTATCCCATTCCCCTTTGTTCTATGGATTTGGAAAGAAGGTTGGCAACTGAATGGACTGATTAAGAGCCACACTGGATACCACCTTGGGTATGAAGGATGGATTGGTTCTGAGGGACAACCTGTCCGCATGAAAGATGATGAAAGGCTCCACTGCCATAAGGGCCTGTAATTCAGATACCCTTCTAGCTGAAGGATTGCTAAAAGTAAAGCTGTTTTCCAAGAAAGAAATTTTAAGTCTGCAGTAGCAGCTGGCTCGAAAGGAGGTAGGGTGAGTTTCTCCAAAACAAAGTTAAGATCCCAGGCTGGGGTTGGAGCTCTCCTGGGTGGTCTCAAATTTTTGGCCCCTCTGAGGAACTGCTTGAGCAGTGGATGAGAGAAGAGGGGAGGTTCTGTGTTATAATGAGCTGAAATGGCTGAGGCGTGGATTTTAATGGAGGAAAAAGACAGGCCCTTGTGAAGCATCTCAGTTAAGTATTGTAAAATCTGAGGTAAATTGGGAGCTGCTGTGCTCATCCCTTGAGACTGGTTCCAGGCACAGAACCTTTTCCATTATTCAGCATAAGATTTTCTAGTACTAGGCCTCCCTGCCTCTAAAATGATATCCATCACAGGTTTACTGAGGGATGGTAAAGGAGAGATTATGTAATTAGCCAGGCTGCAAGGTTCAGTGTTAGAAGCTGAAGGTGCAGAATCTGGTTCGTCTGCTGAGACAACAGGGAAGGAGTCTGAGGCAGGTGCCATGGGGATAACCATGACACACTGCGCATTAGGGGGTACCAGTGTTGGCCCGGCCAGTCTGGAGCAATCAAAATCATCCTTGGTTTGTCCTGTTTGATTTTTAGTAGTACTTTGGAGAGCAGGGGCAGAGGGGGCAAGGCATAGACTGATAGGTTTTTCCAGCTGAAGGACAGAGCATCCACTTTCCAGGCTTGTTTGTGGGGAGTCCTTGTGCAAAATTTGTCCAATTGGTAGTTTTTGGGAGAGACAAACAGGTCTATATCATGGCTCCCCCATCTGCTTGTCAGCATGTTGAAAATCCTTGGTTCCAGTTTCCACTCGTGTGGGTCCATGAGGTTTCTGCTTAGTCTGTCTGCCAGTGTATTTAATTTTCCTGGCAGGAATTGAGCTTGCAGGTGCACTTGGTAGCTCCACAATGCCATGGCTAGTCTGCAGAGGGGGTAAGAATATGTACCCCCCTGCTTGTTTATGTACCACATAACAGTGGTGTTGTCTGTCTTTACCATTGGTTGTCCTGGAAGAATGTGGCATTCTACACAGCTAACATTTCTTTTTGACTGATATACAGGTGCATTTGACTTGGGTTCCATTTGCCTTGAATGCACTTCCTGCCAGGTGAGCCCCCCATGCATAGTCTGATGCGTCTGTTGTTAGGGCTTGGGCGGCAGGGGGTGGTGTGAAAGGTAGTCCCTTGTTTTGGTGGCAGGCCTCTGCCCACCAAAGGAACTCTAGACGTAGGCAAGGTATGATAGGAATCATTGCTTCTAGATCCTGAGAATGTTGACACCACAGGCTTTTTAGATACCACTGTAGTTTCCTCATATGCAGTCTTGCATATGGAATTAGAAGAATGCAGGAGGCCATGAACCCCAAGGTTTGCAGTATTTGTCTTGCAGATAGCAGGGTTTTTGTGACCACTTGTTTGAAGTAAGTTGTCAAATGAATTTGTTTCTCTGGCGTGAGGTAAGCCATCTGGGAAGTTGTATTCAAACTTGCGCAAAGGAATATAATTTGGTGACACGGTACCAGGTGTGATTTCTTTTCATTTACTGTGTACCCCAGACAAATTAGAACCCTTTGTACAAAGGCAAGACGATTCAAAAGTATGTCCTGGCTTTCTGTCTGAATTAGACAATCGTCCAGGTATGGGTATATTTGAATTTTTCTTCTGACTGCAAAATGCAATAGGCACTTTGTGAATACCCTGGGCGCAGTAGATAAGCCAAAGGGCAGTGCAGAGAACTGATAGTGCGTGTAGCCTGCTTTGAAGCGCAGGTATCTTCTGCAAGATTCCCTGATTGGGATGTGCAGGTATGCTTCTTTTAAATCTAGTGTTGCCAACCAGGCATCTTTGCCTAGCATAGGAAGCAACTGGTGAAGAGTCAGCATCTTGAATTTTGGAATCTCCAAAAAGGTGTTTAGAGTAGACAGGTCCAGGATAGGATGCCATGAATTGTCTTTTCTGGGTACCAGACTTCTCCCCCCCCCCAAAAGGAGAGATATCTATACCAGAGGATTGTAGCCCCCCAAACATCTCCAACGCCCAGGTGAGAACTGCTCTCTCCAAAGCAAAAAACACAGCATCCATGGGACCGGATGGTGTCCCCAGCTGTGTGCTCCACGAACTCAATGAGGAATTAAACCCGCAGTTAGGACAGCTGTTTAATCTTAGCCTCACCTCAGGATACGTACCCAAGGAGTGGCGCACGGCGACTGTGGTCCCACTTCACAAGGGCGGTGCCTCCACCGACCCTGGAAATTACCGTCCCATTAGCTTGACAAGCCTTATCTGCAAAGCCATGGAGAGGATCATAATGGAACTCATAAATAAAGACACAGGGAACTTGCAGACTTTGGATCCAACCCAGTTTGGCTTTGTCAAAGGCAGATCATGCCTTTTAAACTTGGTTGACTTTTCGAGACAGTCACCAAGGCCATTGATGAGGGAAAGGCAGTCCATACAGCCTACCTTGACCTGGCAAAGGCCTTCGACACAATACCCCACTCAGGTATCATCGAAAAACTCATCAGCTTGAATGTAAACCCATACATCACAAGATGGGCTGCAAACTGGCTGAGTGACAGAACCCACAGGGTCAGAGTTGCTGGAGCCATGTCAGACTCAAAGCCTGTCACAAGTGGTGTCCCACAGGGCTCAGTCCTGGGTCCACTCTTGTTCGGCATCTACTTTTCTGAAGTACAAGCAAACGCAGGAGGGTTATGGCTGACAGTTTGCAGATGACTGCAAACTGGACGCCATAGTCGAAAACACATCTGACACAGACATCCTTCAGAAGGGCCTCACAGAAACGGATAACTGGTGCCAGAGCCATGGCCTAAAGTTAAATGCCAAGAAATGCATAGTCATACCCTTCGGGAAAAACAAGGTTACCCCTAGCTACCATATAGGTGGCAAACCACTGAGCACAGAAGTCGTCATCAGGGATCTGGGGACCCAGGTTGACAGTTAACTTTCGTTTGACACTCATGTTGCTAAAGTAGTTAGGAAAACCTTCTACATTGCCCACCTGATCATGAAGGGGTTCACATCTAGATCAAGGGAGGTCATCGTCCCCCTGTACTCATCACTCATTAGACCTATGATTGAGTACAATGCCCCATTCGGAATGTATCTGACCCGACACCTGCAGCAGCTGGAAAGGCCCCAAATGTTCCTCACCAAAAGGATAAAGGGTCTCAAAAATATGTCTTATGCTGCCCGACTGAAAGAACTCCAGCTCTATTCAGTCTCATACCGCTTGCTCAGAGGTGACCTGTGCCTGACATATAAGGCCATGTCAAACCCAGATTTGATGAATATGCTTCACCTCAAAAAATCTAGATCCCTCAGAACCACAAGGGCGGGAGACTTAAACCTTGACACGGTTATTAACAGAACGTGCTGGAGGGACAGATTCATCACCCAGAGAATCCCTATGCTGTGGAACAAAATCCCGGTACATGTGAGGCACAGCACCTCGCTGGCCTTGTTCAAGAGGAATCTTGACCAATGGATGGGAGATCGCAGATATACCCCAGGGATTACGTCAGTGTCACTGCTTGACAGAGGCACAGCAAAATAATAGGCATAGTTTTATTCAAACTAAAGGGGTGGCGAAAGCCAAATAACTATGGGCTAGGCTTATAAATGCCCTTGGGCAGATAGCCTAGTATGAACCTATGAGTAGAAACCTTGTCCCTTTTCCTCTTCTAGTACCAGTTGAATTGACCCCATGCTTAAGAGAGAAAGTACTTGTTTTGGGACCTCTGCCCACTGATTTGGGGTTAGGTTCGGCCATCAGCTTGGTGTTGGCAACATGTGGAAGTGAAATCTGTATCCTGGGACACTATATTTAAAACCCATTTGTCCTGGGTAATGAGTTCCCAATTCTTTGCATGAAGAGCAATCTTTCCCCCCAAAGGGGCAGTCAGTTGATAAGTGCTTGGAAATTTTAAAAGGAAGTCATTGAGATAGTTTACCATGGGGGGGGGGTCTTATTGTTCCCATATTTGGAAGTGGAGGCCCCACACTGCTTAGTTCTGTGTGTCCCCTGGGACTGAAACCCGGGGTTTTTGCTGTGTCTGGGTTTGGCTTGAGAAGACCTGGAAGGGGCTGGAAAGGACCAATTCTTAGAGGGCCAGTGCCTACTAAATCTAGGAGGCAGAACTTGTAAGAAATCTTTAACAGTTTGCACAGATTTAGCTTTATCTTCCATCTTTTTAAGAACTTCCTCAGCCTTGTTGCCAAACAGGCAGTCCTGATTTAAGGGAGCATCCAACAATTTAGCTTTAACATGATCAGGCAAATATTGCTCCTTAAGCCAAGCATGCCTTCTGAGCACAGACCCAGTAACAGCAGCCCTGCAAGAGGCCTCTAATGAATCAAAACCACATTGCAAAGTATGTTTTCCAACTTGTTCAGCAGAATGCATTAAATCCTGTAATTTTTTATTTTCCACACAGTCAGGAATCAACATCATTTTCTGTTTAAGCAGTCCAATAACATGTTGCTGATACTTTAACATATGAAACTGGCAGTTTAAAGCCCTAATGGCCAAGGTTGCAGAAGTGTAAACCTTCTTACTCCACCTATCCAGCGCCCTGGAGTCTCTATCAGAAGGGGAAGGATTTTTAGCAGTAGAAGCCTTAATGCCCTTGGGCCCCTGTGAAATAGTCTCTGGATCTGCAATAGGATTTTTAAAAAGGAACTTGTGGGACTCAGGGACCCTGTAGTATCTGTCAGATTTTCTGGGAGCAGGAGGCAAAGAATCAGGGTCCAAACTAGATTCCGAAAAAGCATCAACAACAATGTCTAGTACAGGAGGAATAGCTAAAGGCCTATGCTAAGGTAGGAGAAGGAAATCCCTAAGCCTATTTTTTGAATCAGAAATATCCTGGCTTTCCCAGTGGAAATGCTCCCTTGGAGTATGTAAGGTTTCCCCAAAAGAAAAATCCTCAGGAGGGGAAGCAGAGGGAATGGAGTCCTCTGCATCAGAATCTTCATAAGTAGATAAGGGCAAATCCAGATCATCAGAAGAATCAGAATCCTGGTCAGACGATTCATAATCAACTTCAGTCCTAGGCCTCTTAGAAGGGGGGAGGGGGTTGGCTACCCCTGATTAGAGTTATTAGATCTTCAGCCATTCTTATCATTTGTTTTTTAGGCATAGAGGCTTGAGCATGCAGCCTGAGCGTCAGTTTTTTAGGCATGGTTCGAGATTTAGGCCTAAGTAAAGAAGGAGGCATCGGTTTAATATGCAAATCCGTAGGCCTGAATACACCCTCAGAAGCCAGTGCCTGCGCAGCGGCTCCGGACCCATTCAAGGTAGAGACATCCATGGGTTCCATAGTTGAAGCATCTCGCGGCATACCGGACTCCGAATGGGTTTCAGTAGAGGCCTGTGAATCAGTAGTAGTGGGTATCAGAGGCTGCAAAAGCACCTCACTGAGTACCGGCGAACTGGCAAATGGCTTAGGAAAAGCGTTGTCTGCAGTTTTGGACCTCGGCGGCCTGTTGCTGTCTTTATCTTTGCGTTTTTTTCAGAATCCCGGTAGTCAGATGGCTAACCGATGACATTTCTGGATAATTAAACCGAGAACCGAAATATTTAGAGGCGAAAATATTCCGATGACGGATAGCATGCTGATTAAATAAGGCACAAAACCGACAGCAAGATATGTCGTGGTCAGGGCCTAGGCAAGGAATACAGTATGAATGAAAATCTTTATGAGGTATTTGCTTTCCACAACTGATGCAATTATGAACTTTTACTGACATCGGTAAGGAGCAAGAAAACGTTTCCCCAATGGGGTACTTAGCATTAGTTGAAGAGGTTCTGAAACTCGAAAATTAAAATTTCAGGAGCCGACTGGCACTTGCAAACTGCTTCTGCTTCAGGCACCACACGGCAAGAAAGACTGATGTAATGGCATCAGCTGCATGTTCTATACCCCTGACGACCTGACGTCATGGAAGAAGGGACAACAACCGACGCAGGACCCAAGACTTTGTTAATCAGGCCGACTGAGGGGTACCTGCAAGCAGATAACCCAAATGTAATGACTGCAACAGTGAAACATGAAGAACATCCAACAAAGGAACAGGCGTTCAGACTATCAAGAAATGGCATTCAAACTGGAGGCAAAGTAGTTCTGAGGATGGCAAGTCCAGACATCACCTTTATACCTTACACTATGCAAGGAGTATACACATGACATACAGCGTACCTTACACCAACGTAAAGGCTTTGGTATACTGGCCAGATGTCAGGATGCCCTTGGCAGGGGATCCCTAGTGTAACGAATACTGGAACACTGAAACGAAAGGACATAATAAGGATCTTTACACATTACAGCCTGTGGCCAAAATCCTAGCTGAACAGACAGCAGAAAAGTGTTTTCCAATACAAGGACAGGAAGGTTGCTGAACTAACAATTTTAGAAAAAGATACATTTTCAGTAACAAAGTTAAATCTAAAGCATGTCCACAATGGATGTTTAGTGGTGGTCCAAGGTGTATTATATCTTTCAAAAACTTTTTTTAAAGCTGTATTAGACACTGTTGACAGCACTGAAGGTAAGCAAACAGAAATAGTTGAAAGTACACTAACACATCCTTAATCAGTGTTACCAAATACTGTAATATCTGAAGAATTAAGCTGGAAAACTGACCAACAATTAACTTAAATGATCTTATCACGCCAACAAGAACATGTGGTTCACATAAAGAGTTGCGGCTTTCCAGGAATGGGACAGATGAACAGAAAATGAGACACTGACTCAGCAGGAGGTTGAGTAGAGCAAATGAGACTTTGGGGTGGGAATGGGGCAAAAAACACAGAATATAACAACTGCAGGACCATCAGACAAATCAAGAGAAGATAATAAGGGTAATAGTAACTAGCCAGAAAGAGGCAAAAACTGATGAAAGAGGGGAAGAGGCAGGAGATCTAGCACTGGGGTCAGCTAGGACCAGAGAGCTGGGTAGGGAAAGTATTGATAAATGTTGATTCTATCACAAAGTGTACAACAATCATGATGGATGACGAGCACGGCAGTTCTTGCCACAGTGAAACAACTTCAGGACTAACACAGTACAGGAGACAGAAAAAAATTGTTGCAGAAAGGTAGGACCAGGCCCTAAGTCAATGTCCACATTTGTACCAATACCCTCACAGCACAGCTGGGAAAGTAGACAGAAGGGCAAAGACTGTTGCCCAAGGATGCCACCAACATGCAAGGTAGGAATCTAAATTACATCTGGGAAGAGTGGACACAGACAAGGAAATATCTAAAGGAGAGCAAGTGAAAGAACAAGGGAAAACTGCAGGGAATGAAAAAGGAGGAGTGAGCATGAAAAAGGAAAAGAATGATCCAATCTCCCCCTCCCCTTTTTTGAAGGCAATATCATGCAATACTAAAAAACATGAAAAAAAGAAAAGTACAGTTGCGTATCTACCATAAATGTAGATGTTCGAATGTATTCACTGTTGCAGTCATTACACTTGGGTTATCCTGCTGGCAGGCTACCCGCAGTCGGCCTGAATTCCAAAGTCCTGGTCCGGCGTCGGTTGCTGTCACCTCTTCCCTGACGTCAATGCGCCAGGGGTATACAAGATCCACCCGATGCCATTTTCTTCAGTTTTTCTTGCCCCAGATGTCAGGTGTCCCCAAGAAGGTAGGCAATACATATTGCTTATAAAAAACATACACTAAAATAAAAACAATACCTTCATCTACAAGCAAATACACCACATAGGTTGTATAGGATAGAGAAGTATCGATAAGTCCCAGCAAAGAAAGGGGGATGGAGGGTGGGCAACCTGGACTGCAACAGTGAATACACTCGAACATCTACATTTATGGTAGGTACACAACTGTACTATGTTCATCGTGTTTCATTGTTGCAGTCATTACACTTGGGTTGAATCCCAAAGCTGAGGTAGGGCGGCTGGATCTAAATAGTATTAGGAGTGGCTATGAGGCCCTGCAGAACTGCAGTGGCAAAGCCTGCTCTGGATTTAGAGTAAAGAGGTAAGTGATAATGCTTGGTAAAAGTGTGCACTGAACTCCAAGTTGCAGTCTCCAAAATTTCCTTGGTTGGTACTCCTCTGAGAAAGGCTGCCGAAGTGGCTGCTGCCCTGGTAGAATGTGGCCTAATATTCTTAGGCACTGACTTGCCATACTGTTCATAGCAGAAACGAATGCAGTGTCCTATCCATTTTGAAATAGTCTGCTTTGAGACAGCTTTTCCTTGTGATCCTGCAGCATATAATTTTGTCCAAGTAGAAGCGTACCTGCCTGTGTACGTCCAAAGAGTGCAGAAGTCTCTCCCCTTTATTCTGGGGAATTTGGATAAAATGTTGGCAAATGAATGGTTTGGTTAAGGGCCACACTGGATACTACCTTCAGCATAAATGTTGGGTTTGTCCTTAGAGAAACCCTGTCTGGATGAAAAATGATAAAAGGTTCCACTGCCATTAATGCCTGCAACACTTGAGACTCTTCTTGCTGAAGTTATTGCTAGGAGCAGAGCAGTTTTCCATGATAAGAATTTTATATCAGCTGTATTGGCTGGCTCATAAAGAGGCAGTGTGAGCTTTTCCAAGACAAAGTTGAGATCCCATGTAGGTATCGGTGCTCTCCTTGGGGGGTCTTATGTTTTTTGCCCCTCTGAGGTACTGTCTTAGCAGTGGATGTGAGAAAATAGGAGGTTCCATATTGTAATGATTTGGAACAAGTGGTTCAAGTCCTTGTGCCTGTTTCCAAGCACAGAATCTCTTCCATTTTTCTGCATAAGATTTCCTGGTGCTGGGCCTCCTGGCTTCCAAAATGACATCCATAACAGCTTTAGAGAGAGGTGTGTTCTGAGTGGCTATATTATTTGCCATGCAGCCAGATTTAAGGTTCTGAGTTGGCTCTGCAGGATCTGATTGTTTTGTTGAGTCAGAAGATGAGGAATTTGAGGTAAAGTCCAGGCTGGGCCTTGAGACAAGCTCTTTAGGATTGGGTACCAGTGCTGGCGTGGCCAGTCTGGGGCAATCAGAATCATTTTTGGCTTCTCTTGTCTGACTTTTAGGAGTACCTTGGGAAGGAGAGGCAGTGGTGGAAAGGCATAAACTGTTAGGGTTTTCCAGCTGAATGATAGAGCATCCATTTTCCATGCTTGTGAGTGATGAGTCCTTGTGCAGAATCTCTGTAGTTGGCCGTTGTGAGGGGAGGCAAAAAGATCTATGTCTGGGCATCCCCATTTCCTTGTTATCATGCTGAAGACCTGTGGATCTAGTTTCCACTCGTGAGGGTCCAAGAGGTTTCTGCTCAGTTCGTCTGCCAGAGTATTTTTCTTTCCTGGCAGGAATTGTGCCTGCATATGCACTTGATAGGTCAGTGCTGTGTTCTACAAATTCATGACTTGCCTGCAGAGGGGGTAGGAATGTGTGCCCCCTTGCTTGTTTATGTACCACATAACTGTAGTATTGTCCGTCTTTAGTAATAGTTGTCCTGGATGTAGTAGATCCTTGAAGGCTGTCAGGGCATTCTGTACAGCTAGCATCTCTTTTTGATTGATATGAAGATGCATTTGGTCCGCAGGCCACATGCCCTGAATACATTTTCCTGCCACATGTGCCCCCCAGGCGTAATCCGATGCATCTGTTGTTAGTGTCTGCCTGGCTGTGGGTAAAGTGAAAGGCTGTCCCTTGTTGTGGTGACAGGCCAGTGCACACCATCGAAACTCCTGTTGCAGGCAGGGAATAAGAGTTATTATTGTTTGCAGTCTGTGGCAATGTTGAGTCCAAACACTTTTTGGATACCATTGTAGCTTCCTCATATGCAGTCTTGCATATGGAATTAGCAGGATGCAGGATGCCATGAAGCCCAAAGCCTGCAGAATTTTTCTTGCAGGTAGCTGGGTCTTTGTTGCCATCATTTGAAAGTAATGAGTCATTTGCCTTTGCTTGTCTGGCGTGAGATAAGCCATTTGGGCAGTTGTATTCAAGCTTGCACCCAGGAATATTATCTTTTGAGAGGGCACTAGTTTTGATTTCTTTTCGTTTAATGTGTACCCTAGGCAAATTAGTAATCTTTTTACAAACACCAGATGCTTTAGTAGAATGTCCTTGCTCTCTGCTTGCATAAGGCAGTCGTCCAAGTAGGGATATATTTAAATTCCTTTTTGTCTGCAAAATGCAATTACTGGTGCCAGGCATTCTGTGAAGACCCTGGGCGCAGTAGATAAGCCAAAGGGCGGTGCAGATAATTAGTAATGCATTGAGCCAGCTATGAATCTGAGGTATCTTCTGCAAGATTGTCTGATTGGGACATGCAGGTATGCCTCTTTGAGGTCCAAAGTAACTAGCCAAGCCTTCTTGCCCAGCATGGGTAGAAGTTGCTGCAGTGTCAACATTTTGAATTTTGGAACATCCAGGAAAGTACTTAGAATAGACAGGTCCAGTATTGGTCTCCAGGTTTTGTCCTTTCTGGGTACCAAGAAAAGTCTTGAGTAAAATCCTTGCCCCTGTTCTTGCTGTGGTACTTTTAGAATAGCCCTCATGTCCATGAGAGCCAAAATTTGTTTTTGTGCCTCTGCTCATTGATTTTGTGGCAGGTCTGGCATAACTTTTGACCTTGGTAAGGTGTGAAAGTGGAACCTGTAACCCTGAGAAACAATATTCAGTACCCTTTTGTCCTGCGTGATTATGTGCCAATTGTGTGAGAAAAGTGCTAGCTTTCCCCCTAAGGGTGCTGCCAAAAGTTAAGTGCTTGGCATTTGCAGAGGAAAGTCATTGGGACTGTTTCCTATAAGGTTGTGATTTGTCTTCTCTGCCTTTGGGGGCTGAAGCACCCCATTGTTTAGGTCTGTATGAGCCTTGGGGCTGAGATCTGCCTCTTAGGCATCTGTATCTGCCTCTTTGTGGCCTGTCTGACACTGGAAAGGACCAATTTTTAGAAGGCCAGTTCCTGCTAAATCTAGGTGGCTGAACCTGTAAGAAATCCTTTACTGTCTGCATTGATTTTGCTTTATCCTCCATTTTCTTTAACAACTCTTCTGCCTTAACACCAAAGTATCATGCTGTAATGGAGCATCCAATAATTTTGCTTTAACATGATCAAGTAAACTCTGGTCTTTTAACCAAGCATGCCTTCAAATGACAGAACCTGTAACTGCGGCTCTGCAAGATGCCTCTAATGAATCAAAATCACATTGCAAAGTATGCTTTCCCACTTGTTCAGCTGCATGCAATAAATCCTGCATTTCTTTGTTCTCAGGACATTCAGAGCTTGTAAGCATTTTCTGATTTAGCAAAGACATTAGGTACTGTTGATATTTAAGCATGTGAAACTGGCAGTTTAAAGCCCTTACAGCTAAAGTAGCAGAAGTGCAAACTTTTTCCCCCCATCTGTCCAGTGCTCTAGAATCCCTGTCAGAGGGAACAGGGTTTTTTGCAGTGGAAGCCTTGACCCCTTTGGGACTCTGAGAAATTGTTTCTGGATCAGCAGCAGGGTTTATATAAAGAAATTTATGAGAATCTGGAACCCTGTAGTACCTATCTGGCTTAACTGGTGCAGGGCGTAAAGAATCAGGAGTCAAACTGGATTCAGAAAAAACATCATCAACAATATCTAGTACAGGGGGATAGCAAGAGGCCTGTGCTGAGGCAATAAAAGAAAGTCTCTGAGCCTTTTCTTGGATTCTGAATAATCCTAGCTCTCCCAATGGAAATGTTCCCTCATGGTGTGCAGGGTTTCCCCAAAAAAGTAGTCCTGAGGAAGAGAGGCTGAAGGGATAGATTCTTCAGGATCAGAGTCCTCATAGGGAGGAAGAGAATATCCCTGTTCTGAAGAGGAATCCAAGGAAATAGAAACCTGGTCAGAGGAGTCATAGTCAATGTCTTGCCTAGGCCTTTTATCAGGAGGGGGATGGGAGCCCTTGATCAAAGTAATTAGGTCCTCGGCCATTTTGAGCATCTGTTTCTTTGGCATGGATGACTGTCCAGGAGAATGCTGTACTTGTTTCTTTGTCCTTAAAGGTGTTTTAGACTTTGCCTTGGCTGCTGAAGAGGTCTTGATAGTAAGCTGTGTTGGTCTGAAAACACCCTCAGAAGCCAATGCCTGCTCAGTGGCTCCGGACCCATCTGAGGGAATTGTTTCCTTAGGCCCAATACCTTGAGTTTCCAGAGGCCTAGCTGTCTCCATGTGGGAGTCAGAGGCAGCCCCCAGGGGCTGAAAATCCATGTCACTATTGTAAGATTCAGAGATCACCCAGGAGGCAGAAGAATATGTCTGCTCAGGCTGTCCTCCAGGATGCTGGACTGCATTCAGAAATCATTAAGAGGACAGCCCCCATAGCCAAACCCCTGAGGCCTCTCAACACAGAGGATAGCACCAGGCTCCTCCTCGTTTGCTCACATACTATAATGCTGATGTGTTGCCCTTCTGAATGGCAACCACAGATTGAGGAGAAAGTCCTGAAAGGCCTGGAATGCTAGGAGGACCATTCTCATTTCCAAGATGTTGATGTGAAGATTGACCTCTGACTGAGACCAAGTAGCCTGGACAGTCTTCCTCTTGATATGCTCCCCCAATCCTAGAAGGAAAGTATCTGTAGTCACAGTGGCCTGAGGATGAGAAGGAACAAAAGGTCTGTACTCCATGACCAGAGGAGATTTCAGCCACCAATGAGTGTGATGGCAATAGATGTTTGTTAGGGAAACAGGAAAATTCACTGGATGAGTCAAGATAGGACCACTAAACTATTAGAGTCTATTGGAGAATCCACATGTGAAATCTTAACATAGGCACTAGACAAACAGAAGTGACCACATGTCCTCAGAGGAGAAAAACTGAGGAAGCAGGAGGTTTGCAACTAAAGAGTTTGAAAAGTGTGCATATGGTTTGCTGTCTAACTGTATCCACATGGCAACTGATAAACTCCAGTACCTGAAACAGTTCCAGACTGAACTTGTCATAATTCACTGTTATGCCAAAAGACAGAGAGCTGGAACGAATAGTTGTATAAAGTCTTACAATAACCATCGATGTCCTTCTCTTCCATGTTGCAGTATTCTTGGTGTGGGATTTCCTGTCTTCAAGCGACTTGTAAGTTGGCTCCTATACAAAAGCTTCAGCTTGGCTGTTGCAGCTGTGTGGGATGTCACACATAGGGCCATAAACCAGGGACCTTAAGTATGGTATGACATCTGCACGAACAATCCTCAGAACTTGAAGCTAAGCAGGCAAAGTAGATAGCCCAACAGGATAGGCTGCAAAGATGACATGTATAAGGCCCTGAGTCTTTTCTGTAATGGAGAGAGGCATCAGGGATCAGTTAGACTGGTAGAGTCTGTGAGAGGGAATGATGGGTGGGAAGGAATACTGCAACATGGAAGAGAAGGACATCTATGGTTATGGTAAGATTTTACACAACTATTCTATGTCCTTCTATTCCTATGTTGCAGTTATTCTTGGTGTGGGAAGAGTACCACAGCTTAGTTTGATGAAAGGGTGGCGGATGCAGAAGATGATTCCACAAAGCCTTGTATGGATTGCCCTGGCAAATCCTGCACGTGGTTTGGAGATTTGGTCCAATTTGTAATGTTTGGTGAAAGTGAGGATAGTGGACCATGTAGCTGCTTCCATAATGGAATGTGTGCCCATGCCTTTTTGGAAGGCTTTGGAAGTGGCCACTGCTCTTGTGGAGTGCGCATTAACCCCAACTGGAGTTTTTTTTCCGTGGTGTGAGTAGTAGAAACAGATTGCCTTTCTAATCCAGGATGCGATGGTCTGTTTGGTGACTGCCTTGCCCAATGCCCTGGGGTGGAAAGATACAAAGAGTTGTTTGGATTTCCTAATGTCTTTAGTTTTGTCGAGGTAAAATCTCAGTTGCCTGTGGACATCTAGGGAGTGGAGTATCCTCTCTCCTTGGTTAGTGGGAGAGGGGAAAAATTGGGTAGGTGAATGGATTGATTTAGAGATGTCACTGTCTACCTTGGGCATGAAGGAGGGGTTAGCCCTCAGTGTGACCCTGTCCCTATGAAAAAATGGTGTAAGGTGAGCATGCCATTAAAGTTTGTAGCTCAGAAACCCTTCTAGCAGAGTTAATAGCCACCAACAGTACTGTTTTCTAAGTACAAAACTGTAGATTGGCTGTATTAGCCGGTTCGAAGGGGAGCTGGGTGAGTTTTTCCAGGATGAAGTTCAGGTCCCAAATTGGAGGGATAGGCTTCTTAGGTGTTCTGATGTGCAAGACCCCTTTGAAGGAAAAGTTTCACATGTAGCCTGGCTAACAAGAGAGGCTCTAGACGTAAGCATGCTGATAATGTGGAGAAGTGCACTTTCACTGATGAATAGGAAAGTCCACCCTTTATAAGTTGACACACATATGAAAGGACTAGGGGGGTGTCAGCCTCATAAGGGTCCCTTTCCTGTCCCAGACACCACTGAGTAAATCTTTCCCATTTAGCAAGGTATGATTTTCTAGTAGTGGGTTTCCTGGCCTCCCTCAGGACTGATAGCACATCCACTGAATAGTGGTGTCTGAATGGGGTTAGTAATTTATCACCCACAGAGTCAGGGACAGCATTTCAAGTGTGGGTGTAGGAGAGTTTCTTTGTCTTGTGTCAGAAGGTCCAGCTTGTTGGGTAACTTGCAGTGATTGCCCTTGGCTAAATTGTGTAGAAGGGGGAATCAGTGCTGCCTTGGCCAGTAGGGAGTCACTAGCAAGATTTTTGGTTTCTCCTTCCTGATTTTCAGGATGACTTTCTGAATCAGAGGGAAGGGTGGGAAGGCGTAAAGGAACTTTCCCTCCCAGGTGAAACTGAAGGTGTCTACTCTCCAGGCTTGAGGAGAGTAAGTCTTTGTGCAGAAGGTCTGCAGCTGCCTGTTCTGGGGGAGGCAAACAGGTCTGTTTGTGGAGTGCCCCACTGGTGGACTATGCCTAGGAAGACCATCCTGTCCTGCATCCATTCGTGTTGTGAACAGGATGTTCTGCTCAGGTCGTTTGCTTGCTTGTTGTCCTGCGAAGGGATGTAGCTGGCCTGCAGGGATAGGTTGTGCTTGGATGCTACGTCCCAAATTAGTAGGGCTAGCCTGCACAATTGGTATGCCTTGGTACCTCCTTGTTTGTTGATGTACCACATTACAGTGGTATTGTCCATCACTATCAGAAGAGGACCTGGTAGCAGTAGGGGTATGAAGGTCTGTAGAACTAAAAGAACTGCTGTCATCTCCTTTATATTGATGTGTTTGGTTTTCATGGGAGGTTGCCACTGGGCGTGGACTCTGTAAGAGTGCAAGTTGGCTCCCCAACCCGAGTCTGAGGCATCTGTATGCAATATTTGTATGGGTTGACGGTGCTGCAGCGGACTCCCCAGATTTAGTTGTACTTGTTGGATCCACCAAATGATTTCCTTCTTTAAACAGGGAAGATGGGGGATATCTTGTTCCAAGTGACTCTGGTGCTGTGACCAGATATTTTTAGATACCATTGCAGTTTTCGCATATGCATTCTGACCAGTGGTATCATGGGAATGATTGCTGCCATCAATCCCAGGAGTCGAAGGAATTGCCTTGCAGTGACCGTCTGGGACAGCAAGACTTCCTGGAAGTGGGAAGTTAGAGATAGAACCTTGTCCTGTGGGAGAAAGGCTTTCATTTGTTTCGTATTGATTCTGCAACCTAGGAAAACCTTGTCTGGGTTCAGGGAGGACTTCTTGAGGTTTAGGGTGAACCCTAGACTTTGTAGAAGGGACACAGTGAAGTGTAGATGTCTTAAGAGGGAATCTGTGGACTGTGCTAGGATTACAGCCAGGTGACGTCTCCAGACGTTTCTGCAGTTACACCCTACTGCTCCTCTAAGCATCAAATATTGCCTATTCACATTTGCATTAATAATTCCAAAACCATGTTACATACAAGGTATCGGAAAATTTTATCTTGAAGCATACATGATAGCAAACACAATTTTATTGATATATGACCTCTGTCAATGGGTATTTGTTAAAAATGTAAGGTGATAACTTCAATTTTTAAATGCTGAAGCCACACCCACTAGGAGTTAAAGGTATACACTCAAAAGAGCTCTACTGGAGGGAATGAGATAAGGATGTCATCCAGATATGGGTAAATCTGGGTTCCTTGGATCCTGCAGAAGGCAATGGCTGGAGCTAGGCACTTTGTAAACATTCTTGGGGCAGTGGATAAACCAAAGGGCAAGGCCATAAATTGGGAGTGCGAAGATGGGCCAGAGAAACACAGGAAACGTCTGTGTGAGGCCCTGATGGGAATGTGTAGGTAAGCATCTTTTAGGTCTAAGGTGACCATGAAAGCATTTGAGGGTATGAGGGGTAAGAGAGAGGGGAAGTGGCAGCATTTTGAAGGAGGGTACCTGCAGGTAAAGGTTTAGGAAGGAGAGATCCAAAATGGGTCTCCAGGGCCCGTCCTTTCGAGGGACCAGGAACAGATGGGAGTAGAATCTGTTCCCTTCTTGACCTGTGGGAACAGGCTCTACTGTACCTTGTTGTTGCAGGTCTGACCGAATTTGTGGAAGGAGATGGCATTGTTTTTTTGGGGGAAATGGAATGCCCTGGAGGAATATGATTCCAGGATAGAAAGTATCCTTTTTGAATAATGGTTAATACCCATTGGTCTGTGGTGATTTTTTGCCAGAAGGGGAAACAGTGGGTAAGGCGAGATGAGAGGGGCAGATGGGCAAGGCAGTCACGCATTATTAGAACCTCCCCTGTCCTGAAAAAGTTGTCTAGGCTGAGGAGGGGGGCCAGTGGGCCTGGATGAGGAATTCTTCTAGTTCTTCTGGGTCTGGAGGAGGAGGCAGCAGAATGCGGGCTACGCCTAACAAAAGTAGTCTTAGCCGGGTAGTTCCTATAACATTTGGGTATAAGGGATACCAGGAGATGTTTAACATCCTATAATACTTAGTTTTTTTCTTGCAGATTCTTAAATAGGTCTGCAGATTACTTTCCAAAGAGGAAGTCTTGATCCAGGGGGGCATCCAAGATTTTGGACCTGAAGTCCTCTGGCAGATTCTGTAGTCTAAGCCAGGAATATCTCCTAAGGACTGATGCTGCAGAGTGAGCAGAAGCTTCTGCAGCATCATAACTGCATGCTATGGAGTCTCTAGCCACTTGTAGTGCTAAGGACAATTTGAAGGAGATATCCGTTTTAATGGGACTGCCAGGAATTGAAGCCAGCACAAAGGTGGCTTGGGATACTAAGTCCAGGGCATACTTGGTCATGTATGTTTGATAGTTAATGGCTCTTAAGGCCAAAGTGGAGGAAGTGTACACCTTCTTGCCTATCCTATCCATGGATTTGCTATCTTTATCCGTGGGCAATAGGGAGGCAGAAGGTAACAACCTAGACTGTTTATCAGGGACAGTGACAATCACTGCTGGGTCTGCGAAGAGTGGCTTTATGAGGAATTTTTGTTCCTCTGGCACCTTGTAGAAGCGGTCTGGGCGCTTAGGTGCAGGAGGCTGTGAGTCAGGCATTCTAGAGGCTGCACTAAAGGCATCCAAGTATGCAGGAAGAACAGGGAGTACAGCTGAAGGGAAGGGGGACTTACTAGAAAATGGAAATCAAAATCTAAACCAACTCTACCTGAAGTAGTGAATATTGTAACAAATACAAGAGAACAAGACTTGGGATGTTTGGAAAAGGGCAGGAATAAATTACATACAAAGAAATGGGAACTGTGGGAACAATGTATGCAACAAAATGTTTTGGAGGAGGAATGAGGTTTAAGAGAAGGCAGGAACTAAATAATTTATGCAGTGTTGCTTAGAATATAGAACACATAAATAAATTTGATGTATAATATTTAGAAATGTGAAATTGTTAATATGGTTTGATTACTTTTATATAAATGTAAGCTTGCTTATGTCAAAAGTGACAACTCAATAAAGGTCTTTAAAAAAAACCTTGATGTTGTGGCATACTGAAGGGACTGTGGGTTGTACACACCCTTAACAGTCTGTCACTGGGCTTCCAAGTGGCAAACTGAAGCTTTACTTAGTTCCCTGTTGAAATGTCAGCACTTGGTGTGCTGAGTGCCAACAAGAGGGGGGGGGGTCCAAAACCGCAAGACAAGAGGAAATACCAAACATCACTCTTCTTAAACTTGTTTACTCCCCTGCACCCCCCACGTGGAGGAAGGGGCAAGTACTCACACCTCCTGAACTTAAATATATCAACTCCAACATCAGCATACCTTGGAGAAAATTAACTACTCTGAGAAATGGCCCTATGCAAGCCCATTTTTTGGTCTTTCAGTCTCTATTTTGAAATTAATAAAAGGGTTCCTGACAATTCAAATGTTTAACATTTTAAAATATTAGATACAGACTACAAAGCTAATGTGAAGAAAACAAGAACACATCCAAATGATTACCTGATGTGATACTGGCAATGTTGCACCTAATGACCATTAATACGCCTGAAATTACCCATGTGCAATTAAGTTACCTTACTAAGGAAGGACAATATTTTTCAAAACAGAAACATAAAAAAGTCTTTGTTCCTACCTGATGTAATAACGAAAGTGGCAGTCCACTACATGTGCTAAACTATAGCACCTCAAAAAAGTATTTCTCCTTCAAATGCTATTATGCAATTGCTCTCACAAGACCCTTGTCCACAATGTAATCTAGAATTCCAACATTCCAGCTGTAGGATGATCCACAATGCATTTGCTCTGTCTATTACTTAACTTAAAATCAACAACGTACATATACTGGTTACAGGATGAAACACAATCCACAGGCTCTTCCTTTACATCTTCTTTCCTCATCTAAGATATACACAAATACATATAAATGTATATGTTCCCCAGACCTAGTTCATTCTAAGCAACGTGAACAACAATATGGCTAGATCCTACTCAAAGAAATTCCTCCAACATTATTTAGCAGCAATGACAGACAAAAAGAGAGAGTTTGAAGTGGTAATGTTTATTTTATCCCTTGCTCTTGCTAAGCATCAACCCCCCACCCCTGTATCTGATCATCTGATTTGTTCACCACCTCTGGCTATGGGCAGTTGTGGGAAGCCATCATCACAGCAATGATCAAAGGTTTTACAAGGACTAACACTCTCATCCTTATAGTAGCCATGATGAATAGGTAACCCCATAATACCAGCTCTTGGATGTGCACGTGTGTGCAACCTTAAACCTAGTTGCAGCAATGATGGGTTGTATGGTAGGCATACTTCCTGGCCTTTGCTGTAGCCTCTGCTATCCACTGGTCGTCAGTAAAGCTGCAGGACCAAACTGTTTCCAATCTGGGATTTATGGGCCCAGAGATTATGGTGATCAAGCCTGCCAAGAGCAGACTAAGAAAATAATAGAAGAAGCTACTCTCAAAAGAAGACAACAATGGCAATACAGTAGCCTGGGCCAGTGGGCAGAACGTCTAATGGTACAAACAAACCAAGATCCACTTTCAAAGAGAGACAAAGGGGATCTCATACTCCTTTGTTTCCAAAACACCCAGAAATGAAAGTCAAATACATCCAGGTGAAATGATGGTGATTACTCATTCCCATCTTCCCTGGCCAGCTCCTCCAGTGCCCAGGTCACTAGCTAATCTTACCTGGGCTTAATCTCTGTCTGCTATACAGCCAGTAGAACTCTACTGTTTTGACCAAGACACTCATGAATGCATTTTCATGACCAATATGTGCTTTAATGTTTCTTCATAAATTCTGTAGCAAGTTATCTTATCAGTCCAATATACCATACACACTCTTACCTAATGTGTCCTTACTCCAACACAATTTATTCCTGTTTCTCAGTATTTGCCTTTTTTAATAGAAGTTCTGCCACATCAGAGCACTATCTGCTTATGCAGTATTGAGAGCTGTCATTTACATGACCTGTTTACTCTGCTACTAGTATTTGAAAACATGGAGTGAGCTTGCTTTTCTCTTAACCAATAAACCCAACTTGTGTGTTTGCTGTTAGGACACTACAGCCCTGCTTGCAATACAAAGGCCAAACAGTGGTTTTGGCATGGTGAAGGGGAAAATCAGGCCGTGGACTAGTAGGGGAGACAAAGACTAGAAAAAAGGTCTTGAAAAATCATAGAAAAGGTTAAAGAAAGCAAAGAGTTAGAACAATGTTAAAAAGCATTTACTAAAAAGGAATGGATTAGTATTATGGTCTGATCGCTTTGAAAATGGAAAAGATAAGTCACCAGAATATTTAATGACAGATAATAAGTTGGATGAAATCTGTACAAAATTAATTTGTAGATAATATGAGTGAAGAGAACCAGAACACTACTCCCACATTATATGAACATATATGAATGCTATCATCAAGGGTAAATTGACCTACAAAGGAAGCTTGTCCAAGTTAAATAAGTTGATTATAAACAATCATTTTGATGCAAAATTCTGGAACGTTTCAGACAGTAGTGAACTGAGTGACTCAATAGATGGTAAGAATAAAACCTTTTTACCAGTTAGTCAAACTTCAAGTTTATACTGGAAAGTTTTTACATGGAAATATACACACAGAATGTTTACTATCTATAAAATCTATTAAGTTTAGTAAAATGACTTCTTCAGTCTGTTGAAGAGTTGTTGTAAAGATGTAAAGGCTGACTGGATACACGTTTATGGATTGTGAAAAATTAAATGTATATTGGGAAGAGATAAGTATTGTTTTAAGGGTTTATGGTCTGATAATTGTTCTTTAACTAGATCAATAATACTAATGAATGTTCTACTTCCTTTGTTAAAGCCAAAAAAAATGTTCTGGAGTCTACTGGCAGTAGCTAGAAAAGTTATTACAAAAGACTGGAAATCAAATTCAGTTCCTACATTCAAAGATTTTTTTTAAATTGAGTAGCAATACTATAAAACTGAAAAAGATCTATAAATCATACCAAGACTTTTAACAGTTGGAATAGGTTTGAAATTTTGCTATTGAAACACCAAGACTCTAACGTGTTAATTATATAAGATTACCTTTACGATTCGATGCACTCCTAACATTGTATAACAGCATGTAATGTTGAACTTCTCCCTTTCTGTGTATATACTTAAAATCATCACCACCACCTTTTTTTTCCCTATTTTCTACATGGTGTTGGGGTGTCACGTTAACTGTTGCCATCTCTATTGACTCAATGCCATACTCCTGCCTTCAACACTAATGCCCAACTTTGGCAAATCTTTTCAAACACAATCCATCCAACTCTTTGCTGAATGTCCTCATTTCCTCTTACCTTCTTCCCGTCTGTCCCAAATCTTCACCAGACTGTCTTCTGCTTTTCTGCACGTGCCCGAACCAATGTAATCTGTTATTTTTGATATTTTCTGTAATTGGAGCTACTTTGGCTTCTGCCCTTATGTCTTCATTTCTTCGTTTGTCCCACAGTGTGCATCCTACCACCTTTCTCAGGGACTTCATTTCCATCACCTCTAGCTTCCTCATCTGCCTTTACTGCCCAGGTTTCTCTACTATACAGTAATATTGGTTGCAACACTGTTTTGTACACCTTACTTTCCAGCTTCTTCTGCATTCTTCTGTCATACACTGCACCTGACAATATGCCAGTTGGCTGCAGTCCCTCTGATTCTAGCCTTGACCTCTTCATTCAGATTTCCCTTCTCCTCAACCATCCCTTCAGATATTTGAAGCTATTAACTTGTTCTACTATCTTCCCTTCTATCTCAATTCTCAGCTTCTTCTGATTTCCCCAATACAAATGTCTTATCTGTGCTTAGTTTTTTCCCCATGTACCTTCAGTTTTGCATTCCACTCCCCTGTCCTTTGTTGAAGATCATGCTCAGAATCCGCCTGTAATGCCACATCATCTGTATGCAGCAACTTTGTTGACCTCTCCCCTCTGACCGGTTTACTAATGTAGTCTATCACCAGTATTAACAGCAGTGGGCTCACAGCTAAACCCTGGTGAACACTCACTCCAACTGGGAACCTCTCTGTGAGACCAAACACTGTTCATACACTGTTCATACTTGTGTCATTGGGTCCTTGTATATAGCCTGCCTTAATTCTACCAGTGTTTCTGGGACTTTGAACGACCACAGTACTGCCCAAATCAGCATTCTTGGGACCTTGTCTTATGTTTTCTCCAAGTCTAGAAATACCCAGTTGGACTCTTTCCACATTTCCAGTTTCTTCTCAACTATCTGTCTCACTGCAACATCGGGTCAGTTATGCCGCATTCTGATCTGAATCCGAACTGCTCATCTCCCATCTTACTTTCTACTATTCTGCATATCTATCAATCACCCTCTTAAAAACTTTCATGCAATGTGACAGGAGTCTGATACCTCTTTACTGCCCACAGTTGTGGATGCCCCCTTTGCTCTTATACACTGGGGTGAGTATGTTTATTCTCCAGTCATCTGGGATATACCTCTCTCTCCACATAGCTACGAGTACCCTCAGGAGTTATTTCTCCCCATCTCACCCAGTATCTTCATCACATCTGTTGTGACTTCATCTGAGCCTGGTGCTTTCTCTGACTTCATTTTCCTCATTCCTATTCTTACTTCTTCTAGGGTGAGCTCCTCTTCTTCTCTCATCGCAGGCTGAGTCTGGCCCATTACACATTCTGTGGGGTTTCCTTCATTCAGATGCTACTGAAGTACTCCTTCCATCTGTCTTTAATGTCCTGTGGATGTCTATCTTCTTTATCTTTCTGTCTTCGCCTTGCAACCTGATATAGTTTTTTTTGTGGTTATGTACCAAGTCACTTTCCAGAAGCTGGTAGAGTGCCTCCAGTGCTCTATTGGCACTCCTTTCTTAGCTTCTTTCTTAGTCAGCCAGTACTTTTTCCCAGCCTTGTCCATCTTTTCTACCTCCCACTTTTTCCTGCGCTCCTCTTTTCTTTTGATAACTTCCTGGACTTCTGCATTCCATCACTGGCTTTCCTTACGTACCTTTTTTTCCATTCCTGGCTCTGCCACATACCTGTTCTATATTCCTCACACATGCTGTTTTGAGGACCTGCCCTTCTTCAGCTACACTTATTTCCTCCTCTTGTTGGGGTGCTAGAGCCCCAAGTAACTCTTTGAACAACTGTACTTTCTCTCCAGGCAACTTCCAGGTATTTGTCCTGGTCTATGTTGATGTTACAGCCCTCTCTGACTACTGCCTGCAGCTGATTGTGGCAACCAGTGGTCTATGCTGTGGGATGACGTTGTAATCACTGCTTCTATGTCAGTGTCCTTTCCCTAACAGAAGGAAGTCTACCCGAGTTGCATGTTGGCCACTCTTGTATGTGATCTTACAGATGTCTCCCTTTCAGAACCATGTGTTGGCTACTATCAACCCAGTTGGCAGATGGAAGTCTAAAATGGCCTTTCCTTCTTCATTCCTGTTGCCCCCACCATGTGGGACCCAGGCAGTCCTCATATCCTGTTCTGTCTGTCCTAATATGTGCATTCAAGTTGCCCACTATCAACATCAATTCATGTTGTCCTGCTTTATCTAATAGGCCCTGCAACTGCTGTCTGAATGCACTCTTCTCCTCTCTACCACAACCCTGCTGTATGGCATAGGCTGAGATTATGAATACTGCCCTATCAATACACTGGAGTCTGACTGCCATGAGTCTGTTATTAATTCTGATGACATCCTTCACTGCCTTCTGAAGCCTCTCTCGCACCACAATAACCACACCACTTCTAGCTTCTCCTCCTTCTCCTAAGTAGTACGGTCTGGATCACAAGCTAAGTGGCTTTGCTGCACTGCCCTTCCATCTTGGATAATGGAGACACAGGATGTCCATCTGCCTCTGTACCATCATGTCATCCATTTCCAAGCTCCATCCTGTCAGTGATCCTACACTAACTGTAGCAATTCTTAGTTCATGTTTGGTAGGTTGACTGGTTTTACATCCAGCTTTCGTTTAAGGGAGCTATCCCAGGTAACCCAGGGTGGCCACCAGGGCTGCTGGGCTTTATGAAGGACACACACACCCACTCCACTGTTAGCATGGGTCCCTGGCGTAGGTCATATCCTCAACCTACTTATCAATGGCAAATACCAATGCCCATTTGGAAGCATTAGTCAACATGACAAAATCACCTAGAGCCATATTTTACACTGTCGAGTGACTAGCCCTGCCATGGCATGCAGTCTGTGATCCGTGTTCTCCTAACTTGAGGATACTGAGTACCACAGTAAATGCCCAAAGTGTACACAACTGTTCCTTCTATTGGGTAGTGTGTAGAGTCTTTGCTGCTGTCCACAGCTCCATTCGTTATGAGTTTGAGATAGAAACACTCAGCATGTTTTTGGAGGTGGGAGGAATCCCAGAGAGACATAGGCAGAACATGTAAACTCTAAACAAGCATTGGCTGGAGGTAAGGATTGAGCCTTGTACCGTGTAAATGGGAGGCAAAGCACTTAACCATTATGACAATCAAATCTTCAGTGTGGCTTATTTCCAGGATTCTGGGATAAAGCCTGACATCAAGGAAAACTTTAATAATTCTGTAAGCAGTGGAGTCAAAGTGGTTCCAAAATTAATTACGAACATGCACAGTATACCAGCTGCTCCAGGTTTAACTACAGACAAGTCTTCTTTTTTATGCTTCAGGATAAAATAAGTTGTAAATATGTTAAATTAAAAAAAATTCTTAAAAAAAAAAAAAGAAAGCAAAGAGTTAACTGAAATGACAAAAAAGGAAATGATCACTACTTAAAAATCACTAAACCTATCAAAATATGTAAAACCATAAATGCAGTCTGAAAATTCCATGTCCGAAATAATTCCATGGCAACAAATGAATTCGGCATTTGTAAAAGAAAAGCATGATGGGATTAGGGAGGGAAGCTGGCAGTCTGAAAGCTCTAAATGCCAAGCAGACTTAATGCCTACAGCACACAGCCCCAAAACTTGATCACTTCTTATTAGGTCTAGACTACCAACTACCACAGCAATTTAACCCAATACTGTTTGTGAAAACATCATGCATGCACTGTTAAATGCAAGTATAGCTCACAGCTTATCACTTGCTTCTGTACAATAAGAGACAGATGGAACACAATTAAAATCACCTTCTAATTGGAGATGTAAAATGTGTGTAAATAGGTGATGCTAGACCATAATGATGGAAATCGGTATCCATTCCTGAGCAGAAGTACACAGCCTGCATCATGCAGCGGGTGGCCAAAATCCTTATCAGTGTGTTGAAATATGGAAATTCTGGCACTTCTGCCTTATCCAGGGAATCAGCCAAAGCTTTTGCTGTGTCAGTATGAATTTCCACATTCTGAAAAGAAAAGAAACCAAATTAGGCTAATGTTGTTGTCTACCATTAAAATTTTATGAAAACAATCAAAAATAAGTGTGAACAATGACGAAGAAAATTGCATGAATGATTTAACAACGAGAAACAACTGACAAGTCCAATGTCCCCATCTGCAAAGCAGCTGAGGTCTTGAGAACCCTGCTCTTGGACTGTGTCCAGCATTATCATCAGTGCAGGCAAGGTAAAATTACAGATAATTTTTAGACAGCTAACGTCTGTGGGAAAGATGCTGACTCCTGATAACTTGCACATTTTTCTCATATGCTGATAAAACTAGGATAATAGGAGAAATATACATCTGAATGTTGCAGTTTTGCATTTCCTCTTATTCTAACAATGTTTTCCAACAAGTAAAGTATAGCGTGAAGGAGAAAAACTGAATCATGAACTTCCTTTTTTTTAGAGGCCCAATGATGATTAAAGATAATACAGTTGGCATTGCTAAGTTACGATAACTGTAGATGTTGAAGTAGACCAATGTTGCACTACTTAATCTTGGGAACTCCTGTTGTGTAGAAGCCTGTGGCCAGCTCAAATACCAGAGGTATTCACCATCCTCTAGCTGGCAGGATGGATGCCAGGATGTCAGAGTATAATGGGCTGTTGGTTGGCAAATTTTCAAGTCTTTTCTGGCCACAGTATTAAAGGCTGAAAGTTTCTCAGGTGGAGCATGACCTGCCTACCTGATGTTGCTGACAGCAAATGTTACTTTACAGGAAGGAAAGGGGGGAGGGTAAGAGGTAGGCTACACACATACAAACCTGGGGCAGCAGAACAGAGATGCAGATGGGAGGAACAGGCAATGCAACAGTGACTTACTAGAATATCTACAATTACGGAAAGTTATTAGCATAACTTACAGTATTCTTCATAGTCAATGGTGCAGCATTTAGTCTTGGGAGGACTCCCAAAGGTATTTTACTAGGGTGGCTGGAGAGTATTATTCAGCTGGGGATACCAGGCTCATCAGGATGGCAGAGGCAAACCCATCTCTGGCTCTTGAAGTAGCACCAAGGTGGTAGTGTTTGAAGGTGTGTACAGAAAAACAAGTAGCTGTTTGCAACATGGACTGGGTTGGTGTCCCTTTCAAGAAAGCAATGGTGGCTACCTTTGCCCTAGTGGAATAAACCCTGACCCTGCCAGGTAATTGTTTGCCATGGTGTATTTTATAAAAGGTAGTACAGCAAGCTATCTACTTTGAGATGATCTGCTTTCCCACAGCTCTCATCTCTTTACCTTCTGCAAATGCCACCAGGACTTGATCAAGTCTAAATAGAAATTTAGCCCTGTGAAGGTAAAACCTTAATTGTCTGTACACATCCAATGACTGCAGAAGCCTCTCTTCTTTGTTCTGGGGAATAGGGAAGAACACAGGAAGGTGTACAGCCTGGTTCAAGGATATTTCTGATACTACTTTGGGCATAAAAGAAGGGTTAGTTGTCAAGGTTACTCTGTCACCGTAGAAAATGAGATAAGGTTCTTCACAATTAACAGCTTGCAGCTGAGACATACATATGGCTGAGGCTGAGTGCAAGCAGATGGGTTGGTTTTCCAAGTAATCAGTTTAACAGGGGCTGAGGCTGCTGGTTCAAAGGGTGGAAGCGTTAGTTTTTCTAATGCATAATTTAGTTCCCACGTGGGTGCAGGTTCTTACTTTGGGGTCTGAGATGCAACATTGTCCTTGGCTTGTCCTGTTTGATCTTTAGTAGAACCTTCGAGAGGAGAGGCAGAGGGGGAAGGCATAAACTGGGAGGCTTTCCCAGGTAAAGGACAGGGCATCCACTTTCCAAGCTTGAGTGTGGGGAGCTCTGGTGCAGAATTTGTTCAAATGGTAGTTCTGAGGGGAGGCAAACAAGTCTACCTCTGGTGTCCCCCATTTGTTCCTCAAGAGCTTGAATATTTTGGGTTCTAGTTTCCATTTGTGTGGGTCCATGAGATTTCTGCTTAAGTTGTCTGCCAGTGAATTTAGTTTGCCTGGCAGGAATTGAGCTTGTAGGTTCACTTGGTAGCTCAAGGCTGTGTTCCACAGAGCCATGGCTAGTCTGCAGAGTAGGTAGGAATGGGTTCCCCCCTGCTTGTTTATGTACCACATAACTGTGGTGTTGTCTGTTTTTACCAATAGTTGTCCTGGAATAATAAGGTCTTTGAAGGCTGTCAGAGCATTTTGTACAGCTAAACATTTCTTTTTGAATGATATGCAAGTGCATCTGTTTTGGGTTCCATTTGCCCTGAATGCACTGCCCTGCCATGTGAGCCCCCCATGCATAGTCTGATGCGTCTGTTGTTAGTGCCTGGGCGGCAGGGGGTAGAGTGAAAGGGAGTCCCTTGTTGTGGTAGCAGGCCTCTGCCCACCAAAGGAACTCTGCCCTTAGACAAAGAATGATAGGAATCATTGTTAACAGGTCCTGAGAATGTTGATACCACAGAATTTTTAGATAGTACTGAAGTTTCCTCATATGCAGTCTTGCATATGAGATTAACAGAAAGCATGAGTCCATGAACCCTAGGGCTTGCAGGATTTTCCTTGCAGATAGCTGGGTTTTTGTGGCCAATAGTATGAAGTATGTTGTCAAATAAACTTGTTTCTCTAGAGTGAGGAATGCCATCTGGGAAGTTGTGTTCAAGCCTGCTCCCAGAAATACAATCTGTTGGCAGGATAATAGGTGTGATTTCTTCTCCTTGATGGTGTACCCCAGTAAGTTTAGAAGTCTCTTTACAAATGCCATGTGTTGTAATAGCAAGTCCCAACTCTCTGCCTGAATCAGGCAATCGTCCCAGTATGGGTAAATCTGAATATTTCTCTGCCTGCAAAATGCAATGGCTAGAGCTAAGCACTTTGTGAATACCCTGGGTGCAGTAGATAAGCCAAAGGGAAGTACAGAGAACTGAAACGTAGGTATTTTCTGCAGAATTCCCTTATCAGGATGTGCAGGTAAGCTTCTTTCAAGTGTAGGGTCACCAGCCAGGCATCCTTGGCTAGCATAGGAAGAAGCTGTTGAAGACTTAGCATTTTGAATTTTGGAACCACCAGAAAGGTGTTGAGAATAGACAGGTCAAGGATAGGACGCCAGCAGTTTTCTGTTTTGGGAACCAGGGACAGTCTTGAATAAAAACCTTGTCCCCTTTGTTCTGTTGGGACAGGTTGAATAGCCCTGATACTCAGGAGAGAGAACATTTGTTTTTGGGCCTCCGCCCACTGATTTGGGGGGAGGTCTGGCCGTCCACTCGGGGTTGGGAGTGAGAGGAAGTGGAATCTGTATCCTAGGGAAACTATGTTTAAAACCCATTTCTCTTGGGTAATGAGTTCTTAGTTTTTTGCATGTAGGGCGAGCTTTCCTCCTAAGGGAGCAATTAGTTGAGCAAGGCTTGGAAGTCAGAAGGAACAGGGATATCAGATTCCTGATCAGAAGAGTCAGAGAGAAAATCAGTTCTAGGTCTGGCTGGCTTCCCCTAATTAATGTAATAAGGTCTTCAGCCATTCTAATCATTTGATTTTGAGGCATATGGGCCTGAGAATGCACTTTGGTCCTTGGTTTTCTAGGCATTGTACGAGCTTTAGGCCTGAGGAATTTGGTATTCTTAGCTTGAAACGAAGTTGTCGGCTTAATATGAAAATTGGTAGGCCTGACTACACCCTCAGAAGCTGGTGCCTGCACAGCGGCTCTGGACCCATCCAAGGTAGAGACATCCCCATGTTCCATAGTCGAAGAAGCATATCGCGGCATACCGGACTCCGAATGGGTCTCAGTAGAGGCCTGCAAATCTGTAGTAGCAAGTATCAGGGGCTGCGAAAGCGCCTCACTGAGTATCGGCAGACTGGCAACTAGCTTAACGGAAGTGTCGTCGGCAATTTTGGACCTATGCGGTCTGTCTCTGTTTTTATCCTTATTTTTTTTGGAAGATTGGTAGTCGGATGGCTTAACGAAGCCATTTCGGAGTACGAAGATCGAGAATAAAAGAATTTAGCTACAAAAATTGCCCAACGACGAATAGGTCGGGCGTTGAACAGGGCACAAAACCAACAGTGAGGGACATTGTGGTCTGGGCCTAAACAGGTGATGCAGTAAGAATGAAAATCTCTATGAGGTATTTGCTTTCCACAGGCAAGACAATTGTTAATTTTTTCTGACATCGGTTAGCGCAAGAAAAAAGGATCCCCAATGGGGTACTTATCTTTTTGAAGACTTCAGGTCTGAAACTCGAAAATGAAAATTTTAGGAGTCGGCCGACCGGCACTTGCGAACCGCTTCTGCTTCGGGCACTGCATGGCAAGGAAGACTGATGTAATAGCATCGGCTGCATGTTCTATACCCCTGATGACCTGACGTCATGGAAGAAGCGACAGCATCCGATGCAGAAATCTGAAGAGTGTGGTATTCAGGCCGGCTAAGGACTACCTGCAGGCAGACAACCCAAATGTGATGACTGCAACAGTGAAACACGAAGAACATCTGGTGTTTCCAAGGACTGCTAGTGTTGAGACCAGCAGTTTTTTTTGTGAATCACTGCAGTTTACTCATGTAAAGGTTTACTAGAAGACCTCTGAGACACATCAAGTCATGTACACCACCATCAACAGAAAGTCCCTTTTTGTTATGGCTTGATTACTGAGCACTTGGAGGAGGTATTCCATCTGTGTTGTCAATCTTCACTTATCCTTGACTGTGGGCTTGGTTCCATATATCGGAACGGACTCAGCCGTTATTCCAGCTCGCGTCCTCCAAAACTCTCTAGCTAAGATTTACCCGTTATGTTCCTCATAGGATTACCTCAGATCAAGTTTGCATAAAATAGTGACAGACAGGAAGCAGCAGGCCAGAGGCCATACCTATATTCCTAAAATGGAATGCCAGGTCTTTTGGGAAAGAACCGTTCCACCAAGAAACCGAAGGGCATGGGGAAGGAGGGTGGGGATGTCAAGGACAAGTGAAGACCGACAACACAGAAGGAACATTATGGTAAGACATAACTTCTTTATCTGTTGTTGTCAAGCTTAACTTAATCTCTGACTGTGGGACAGAGCCCCCAGCTACCTAAATCCTGGGAGGTGTCACGGAAGCATATTCCTGACCACCATCATGCCAAATGACTCTCGTCCCCTACAGACCAGATCCAGCTTGTAATGAGTACCAAAGGTATGAGGGGATGCCCAGGCAGCCTCTGCAAAAATATCATCAACAGAATGAAAGACTGCAGAAGCGGCTACTGCCCTTGTTGAATGTGCTTTAACAGGTCCCAGTAGTTGCACTTTTTGTTAGAAAAAAAGCTACATAGTCTTTAAGCCATTTTGACATAGTAACTTGGTTTTCCCATTATAGCTGAAGAGAAGGACACAAACAATTGGTCCGATTTTCTGATTTCCTTTGTTCTATGAAGGTAAAAATGCAATTGTCTATGCACATCTTTAGTAAATGTAGACAATATTCACCCTTCCTTGAGAAGTGAGGTAAAAAACTGGAAGTTGAATGGTCTGGTGGTTTCGGACACTATCTTTGGTAGAAAAGAAGGATATGTTCACAAGGAAACCCTGTCTTTGTGGAAAGTAAAGTATGGGAGTTTGCAAGAATAAGGCCTGTAGTTCAGATATCCTCCTTGCAGAAGTAACAGCTATCAGCAATAATGTTTTCCAGGATAAAAATTTCAGATCACAAGTTGCAGAAGGTTCAAAAGGGGAACTAATTACAGACTTGAAGTACCAGATTCAAGTCCCAAGGTGCAGAAGGGTCTTTGTATGAGGGTCTGAGCACCAAAGTTACTTTTAGAAAGACTTTACAAAGTTTGTGGGACACAAAAGTTGTGTCATTCAAACCATTATGAAAATCTGAGATTGCAGCTAGATACACTAGTATGGTTGAGGCAGATGCTCCTGCTTCAAAAAGCAATGTTAAAAACTCCAGGATCTTATAAAATGGTGTTGAAAATGGATCGAGATTAGTCTCTGAAGCCCATTTGGAAAATTTCTGCCACTTGCCGAAGTACAATCTTCTAGTTGAAGGTTTATGGGAGGCTAGAACAATTCTTTGAACTGGGGAAGTGAGACTAGAATGCCTGGCAATCACTGGAACTGGAGAAGTCACGCAGTAAGCTTGAGATTTTGAAGATTCGGATGAACTAGTCCATATGGATGGGACAAAAGGTCTGGATCCAAGTTCAGCATCCGTTTCTGAATTAGATGAGGCCAAAGAAAGGGAAACCACACCTGACGAGGCCAGAATGGGGCAATGAGATTTATTCTGTTCTTCAACCTATTAGCTCTCTTTAGTAAATGGGATATTAGAGGAATCAGGGGGAAAGGCATACAATAGACCGAAGGGCCAATCATGAAGGAAAGCATCTCTCGGTGACTCCCCCGGAGGGGGAATTAGGGCAAAGTAGCTGCTGGACTTGTTGTTCACGGGGATGCAAAGATATATCAAAGGGGCTGGTGCCAGTAGCAGAATGCCTCTTCTGCCACCAATGGACTGAGAGACCACTTGTGAGGCATTAGGATGGTCCTGCTCAATTTGTCCGCAATCATGTTGGAGCTTCCCGGAATACGCATTGCAATTATAAAGCGGTCGGATGAAACTGCCCATTGCCATAGTCTGAGTGTTTCTCGACAAAGAGAGTAATATCTGGTTCCCCCTTGCTTGTTGATGTACCAGACTACTGACATGTCTGTTTGAATCACAACTGTTCCCAAGAGGAGGGTTTCTTGGATTGCCTGCAATGTTAAGAGCACTGCCCTCGTCTCTAGAACACTGATGTGCAAACTGGCCTCTAGCTGGGACCAAGTGCCTTGGACCGTCTTTCCCAGATAATGCCCTCCCACCCTACCTGGGACGCGTCCATGGTCACTATGGCTTGGGGTTGAAGAAGGACAAAGGGTCTGCCTGACAAAACTTTGTTGGAATGAAACCACCAACTCAGGTCTTTCTTGCATAAGTTGGGGATTAATACCAGATGGGTCATTGGCTGATTCAGTAACGACCATTGGGACGCCAACAGTCATTGAAAGATCCACATGTGATATCTCACAAGGGGGACTAAATTGATGGAGGCTGACATTGATCCTAGAGTTTGTAGCAAAAGCCTTGCACTCACCTTTCTGCTGTGAATAACCTGACTGACTTGCAATCTTATTCTCTGACGTTTTCCTGGGGGGGAAGAGACGCGATGCCAGTGTTTGCGTTTAGCATTGCTCCTGTGAATTCCAATTGATGTGTTGGCTCTAGATGGGATTTTTCATAGTTTATAGTGATTCTCAATGAGGAATAAGTTTGAAGAACAGAGTCTCTTGCCTCTAAGAACAGATGGCTGGTGGGAGAGGTGAGCAGACAGTCGTTTAGGTATGGAAACACATGGAATCCTTGCAGTCTGAAGTAGGCTGCTACCACTGCCATGCATTTGGTGAACACCTTGGGGGCTGTGGTGACACCAAAAGGCAGGGCCCTGAACTGATAATGACTAGCTCCCAGCTGGAAGTGCAGGAATCTTCTGGATCGCTTGTCCATTTTTATGTGATAATATGCATCTTGAAGACTGAGCACATCCAATCATCTTTTTCTAAGAATGGAAGTATAGACTGAACCGTGACCATCCGGAATTTGGTTTGTTGAAATGATTTGTTCAACTGACTGAGATCCAAAATCGGTTTCCAGTCCCGTTTTCTTTGGCACTAAAAAGAATCTTCAGTAAACTCCACATCCTATCTGGTGTGGTAGGACTACTTGGATGACTCTCTTGTTGACCAGTTTTTGAATTTCTAAGACTGCTGAATCCCTGTGACTTGGTGGAACACCTGGGATTTTCTTCAACTTTCTGGGTGTTTCCGAGAAAGGGATATTGTAACCACTGGTTATGATCCTCTGCACCCAACTGTCTGTTGCTATCTTGAGCCAGGCATGTAGGTTGCACCGTTGCAGGGATAATCTTCCCCAAAATGCCTCCATAGGACAGCAACTGGGCCTCCTTTCAGGAGCGCTGACAAGAGTTACTAGGGAAAGAATCACTGGAACCCTGATTTTGGGGGCCACCTCTGTCTCATGCAAAGTGTCAACCATTGTAACTCCCCCTCTGCCCCTGGGGAAGTCGTCGTCAGGTGCATCATGAAAAGGTCCTTGGTACTTCTTGAACCATAGCTTCCCACTTCTCTGGTTACTGGAGTAAGACCATTGAGGAGCAGAAAAGCGTACTCCCATGGCAGAAAGGGTCTTTCCATCTTTCCACGATGAAACAAGGCCACAGATCAAGAAATGGGTGAGATACTTTAATGAATACAATAGGCACTGCAAACTCGCACGAATAAAACAAGCACATAAACGTATCCACAGTTTTCATTTCCGACACTTCTTCAGATGTGGGCTAGATTAAAAACATGCTAATTTAAGTACATCAGACAATGACATTATATGTTGGATAAGTTTATGTGCTTGTTGTTTTATTCGAGTGAGTTTGCAGTGCCTATTGTATTCATTAAAGTACCTCACCCGTTTCTTGATCTGTGGCTTTATTGTTTCATCATGGATTGGTATGTATTTTTTATTTACTAGTTTGGTTTGGTGCCTTTTGCTATTTTTTGGATTACAAGTCTTTCCATCTTTCTCACATCTGGCAAAGGTGTCTAACTTAGGGGCCAAAAAGGAATATTCCATCAAACGGAGCGTTGACAAAATGAGACTTAAATGGCTCTGCGAATTCACATAAGTGCATCCAGGCATGTCTCCTAATGGCTATGCCCGAACCTGCTACCCTCGTCATCCCTTCAGCTGCGTGTGCAGTAAGCCTCATGGAAGAGTTGCAAACAGAGCCAGCTGAGAAGTTACCTTTTCTTTAACCCCTTCAGCTACTGCTACTGTCAAGAGTATCTGATAGTTGTTTTATCAGATCTCGCTGAAGTCTCGTGAAATGTGCCAAGTAATTCAAGGACCTTGGTGTAATGGTTGATGAAGCGTATATGCGCTTCCCAAATCTATCCATCGTCCTAGACTCTTTATTAGGAGGATGGACAGTAGAACTTTCATCTGCAAGTTCCTTTTTGGTGGCTGATGCTACCACCATGGCATCTACTGGTATTCCTTTAGCCCAGTGCTACTGATCCTGAGATGCTGACAAAATATGGTCTGGTCTCTTTGGGACTGGCTCGAAAGAATCAGATATCTTCCAAGCCTGTTGGGCAATCAATTTAAATCAGATCGTCAGTGGACGGAGAGATGCAGGAGGTAAAGGGTCGGGCACGGAAAGCCTTTAGGTATACAAATTCCTCTGAGGAAGGCTGAGGGGAAGTCCAGCCACCCCTCTGTTTCAGGATCTCTAGAAAGGAGACATCTTATGGGGGTGACTTTGTGGAACCTTCCCCTTCATCGAAATCGGTATCTTCAGTGAAAGACTCTTTAGAGGAGTCCAAGTGCTTCCTCTTGCACTTCCTCTTCAGGAGTAGGTATCTGAAGAGGACATGACCACTATTGTTTGGATCCTGAGGCTTCAGTGCCCACTGTCCCAGGGTAGAGGCTGGAGGAAGCTCGAGGTGAGGGGAAAGGCAGAGCTGTTGGTCCGACAAAAGTGGTGTCGACTGTATGCCTGCAGTGGACAAGGCCCTCTCAATGGCTTGGAAGGCAGCCCCCCCCAAAAAAAGGAATGGGAACCAGGAACTGAAATAGACTTCTTTGGAACCATGGTCCCACCGTGCACCAAGGAGGCTGCCTCCGAAGCCAAAGTCGGTGTTCAAGCTAATGTGTGCTGATGCTCTGAGGGGCATGGATGGCTCCGACAACACCAGAGTGCAATCTTGCCCTCTGGAAAAGGCAACAAATCTGTGACTCCAGGAGGTCTCCAGTTCCAACAAAACCAAAAAGCTCAAGGCTGTGTTATGCACTGGAGAAGTAGCTCTGACTGGCAATGAGACAGTCGAAACCAGGACTGTCGGCACAGAAACTCTGAAGGCTCAGTTGAAGTCTGAGGAGGAACAATCACTGGAGTTGAGACAGGTAAGGTTCCAGAGCAAGACAGTCTAGGAACTGTAGAAGTGGACAATCCCCTCACCACCAAGAGCTGGTCTACCAGCCTCAAAATATCAGATTCCAAGAGACTCTTGTTGGAATGGACCAGAGAGACTGGTGGGGATCTGGGTTTCTCTAAGAAGGGGCTTGGAGGTCGGCCTACAAAAGGGTCTAATGAGGGAGAATACCTACTGTGAGGCCTATATTTAAAGAGGAATTCCTTTGGTTTTGGACAAGTCTGCTCCAAAATAGTAGTAGTCAGTGCTGAAGGTGTCGGTGCAGAGGTAGGCACCGACGGCACTGAAGGTGAAGTCTTTTCCCCAGTCGGTTCTGATGAAATCACAGGAACCAGGGAAGTCTTAGGCATTTTTGACAATGGTGCTGAAGATACTGTCGGCACCAAGCTTCTCTTTTTCTTTGAATGTTCATGTTTAAATGTGGACGAAGATGAAGGAGGACAGCTAACGTCCATTTTTGATTTTGGAGAACCAGATATGGCCTCGTCAAAAGCAGTTTTAGTAAGGCCTTTTAGAATGAGCTTATTTTTTCTCTTAAAAAGGGCACAGTGACTGAAGCCATGACAGATGGCACAGTCTTCCTGAAAGTGCACAGGGCCCAAACAATATACACATAAAGAGTGTCTGTCTGAATTGGGAAGTTTTTGCTCACACTTCTGGCATCTCTTGAAACCAGAAGACCCTTTTTTTTTTTTTTTTTTCAGGCATTACAAATAAGACTCAGGCAGAAAGGACGGCGGAAAAGAAATTAAGATATTATAGTTTAAAGTGTCAATTTTTTTTTAAGGAAAATTCCTACCAACAATGGTATGAAAGATTTACCTAACAGTAAAGAAAGGAAAGGAAAAGAAATAAAGGTACCGATGATGGTACAAAATGACCTTAACGGTAAGGGAGAAAAAATACCAACTATGGTATGTACAAGAAAAACACTACTCGTGTTAAGAAAGGAAAGCAGTAATAGAGGAACTGGGTATAAGAAAAAGGAAAAAGAGTCAGTAAAAAGATTTAAAAGAGAATTTTTACTTACAACAAAGAAGAATTATCTTGCTCGAGAGCTGTTTTGATAGATGCAACTGGCACTGAAAGCGGCAAACAAGATCTGAGGTAATCCTGTGAGGAGCATTATGGGTAAAGCTTAGCTCAAGGGTTTTGAAGGGCACAAGCTGTAATAACGGCTGAGTCGGTTCCGATATATGGAACTGAACCCACAGTCAAGGATTAAATGAAGACCGACAACATCACAAATTATCTTTTCTTTTGGTATGAAGGCCTTCAGGTGAACAGAATATGATTCTGCTTCTAAGAAGGTGACCTGGGTTGTTGGGTGCCAGCTGTGATTTATGGACATTCAGGATTAGGCCCATTGACTGGAAATAATCCATGCTGATTTGCAAGACAGGAGTTCTGCAACAAAGTCTACCTGAATCAAGCAATAATCTATATACATGTAAATGTGGACATCCCTTGCTTACGCAAAAGGCTATTACTGGTGCCAAGTATTTGGTAAATACTTTGGATGAAGTAGAGAAGCCAAATTGTTAGGCGGAGAATTATAACTGGACACTGCCCCCCTCCCTCAATGAAGCACAAGAAAAAAAGTTGTATAAATAAACTTACAATAATAGATGTTCGAATTATCACTGCTGCAGTAACCTTAGATCTACGGGTTATATCCTGCCCAGGATATAACAGCCAGGCAGTTTCCAAAACTTAAGAGCATTTTCATGTATTCAAACATTTACCAAACCAAGCAGAGTTGAATAAAATTAATGGTCTTGGCACCCAGACCTTCAGAGCTTTCATGTCAACTGAGAGAGGGCAGCTACAGCCCTGAAAACGGCCAATGTTATACACACTGAGCTCCTAAACTCCCCCCCCCCCCACTTAACTGGGGTTAAACTATTCCTGGCGCCATACAGTCTGTTTTTCAAAATTTCCCTTGCAACTAGCCAGCTTTTTAGTTTTAGCACTCATCTGTTTGTTTGATCTCAGCACTTGCTCAGAACTCACTGTACGCACTAAATAAGTTACAAATTACTACAGCACTCAACTTTCCTCACTTGTCTAGAGGAAAACAGTTTTTAGTACTTAATAAATAAGCACCTATTCAGGCATGTCTAAAGGTCAGCTCCCAGTATTTTCTCCTGTCTACCTGATGAATCTGGGCATCTTGGGACAATGCAGCAATTGCCTCATATACACAGACAACCCTCTCCTCCTACCACCTAACACTACGACCTGTGAGAGATGCACTTGTATAGCCAAACTGGAAGCAAAGCTCTCTTTACCAAAGACAGGCCTAGACAGTCAAGAGGAGAAGGTAAACACTTGCACCGCACCACACTCATCACATAGTCCCTCAAAACCTACACCACCAAAATACACACACAGAACCACAAAACACACACCTACATTCGTGGAGGCTCTCTGTACTAATCTGCCCAAACAACAGAGACCTCCAAAGCAGAAATGCAAGCAACCTCCACCCCCCCCAACACAACCCAAATGACACAGTCCACATACTCAGTGTGCCGCTCAACTACAGCCCATAAGGCATAACGTACCAAACACTCTAGTCATAGGTGACTCTATAGTCAGGCACACTGATGTTCCACTCACCAGGCTAAACAAGGAAAAAGTTACTGTCAGCTGCCTGTCAGGTGCCAGGATCCGCCACATCACTCACACACTCAGGTCACTCCACAACAAGTACAAATATGACTCTGTCATTGTCCATGTTGGTGTGAATGACCTGAGACGTACCTCCCTGGACTACATGAAAAGAGACATGGAGGAGATCTCTGATCTTGTAGCCCAGGCTGGTATGACCCTAGCCCTGAGTAGCATCCTGCCATCACCCAGAATGACACCACAGTACAAGGACAAAATGATTGACTTTAACAACTGGCTAACTGGTGTCATTCTAAGGGAATCCAGTATCTGTCTGCCTGGGATGACATGATCGACAGACCACACTGCTTTGCCAGAGATGGCCTGCACCTGTCGCCCTTGGTATTCTGGATACTGGCAAAGGCTCTTGCCACCCCTATAGTGCCTTTTTTAGGCAAGGTTCAAATGACAAATTCACCACCATAACAGGTACAAGCAAGCAAAATCTGAGGGTAATGCTACTCAATGCTAGAAGTCTAAACCTCAAAATGCACTCACTCGAGGCACTCCTTAAAATGGAGCACATTGACATCTGTGCAGTGACAGAGACCTGGTACAAAGCTCCAGAGAGCACCCCTGCATTACCAGGCTATAATTCATACCACACCTTTCGGCCACCAAACCCGGACCGAAACACTAAAGGTGGAAGCGTGTCCATATTCATTAAGGATATCCACACCTCCAAGCTAGTTGCTCAGCATAATGCATCCAAGATTATCCAAGTTCAACTAACTCTGGGCAAAACCATAATCCAGATTGTAGCTTGCTACAGACCCCCCACCATGCCCCAGGATTCCCACTCCTCGTTTCTTGATACACTGGAAAATATTAAGGTACAACCCAACACTCTAATAATGGGTGATTTCAACTACCCTACCATTAACTGGGAAAACTACTCATGTACCAACGATTTTGCTCAACGTTTTCTGGAAATCATCAATTCCAACGCTTTGGATCAACTTATCCACACCCCCACCAGAGGCAGCAATATCCTAGACCTGGTCATCACCAACATGGGTGACCAGTGTTCCACACCAGAGGTCAGCTCCTCATTGGTCAGATCCGACCACAAGCTAATCACCCTAGACATCCACATCCCGCTCCCACCCCCCATTAGGAAAACAACTGTAAAAAATTTCTCCAAAACCAACTTCACGCTTCTTAAGACAGAAGTAGCAAACTTCATGACACCCATGCAGATGGACAATAGAGGTACGACTGCTGAATCCTACACAAATGCACTTTATAAGCACTTACACAAGTGCATGGATCGTGCTATCCCTAACAGAACCAAGATGCTATCCTCCAAAAAAGGAAGCCAGTCTGGTGGTCTTCTGCCATAAACAAACTCTACAACAGAAGAAAGAAACTGTTGCAAAAGAGTAAAATCCCATGACTGGAGGAACTCCCTGGTCAGCCTCAGTAAGAAGCTGAGATCCCTCATAAAATCCTCCAAAGCTAGTTATGAAAACAAAATTGCCACTGATTCTAAAGACAACCAAAAAGCATTCTTTAGCTATGTCAAAAATCTCAATGGCAACACTCAGATCTGCTCTGAGTTACAGCACAATGACACTAAATATACAGAACCAACTGATATTGCCAACATCCTGGCAGATAGGGTCAGTGCTAACTTTACCCCCCTCTCACCCCCTAAAGGGCCCATCTTTATGCCGTAAGAATGCAAAGTTCCTGTAATCACGGCTGTACAGGTAAAAACTTCACTCTCCAAAGCCAAGAACACAGCATCCATGGGACCTGACAACATCCCCGGCTGCCTTCTACATGAACTACAGAATGAACTGGCACCCCACCCAAGTACCATGTTCAATCATAGCCTCACCTTAGGCTTTGTGCCCAATGAATGGCACACCGTGACAGTTATCCCACTCCACAAATGGGGGGCCACAACAGACCCTGGGAACTACCGCCCCATTAGCCTGACGAGCCTCGTCTGCAAGGCCATGGAACGTATCATCATGGAACTCACAAAGACATTGGAGATCTCCAAACCCTGGACCCCACACAGTTTGGGTTTGTAAAAGGCAGATCATGTCTCCTAAACCTGATAGACTTCTTTGAAGTAGTCACCAAAGCCATAGATGAGGGTAAGGTGGTTCACACAGCCTATCTAGATCTCGCCAAGGCATTCGACACCATCCCCCACTCTGGAATTATAGATAAACTCACTAAACTAGGTATAAATCCCTATGTCACAAGATGGGTTGCCATCTGGCTTACTGAAAGAACCCACACTGTGAAAGTAGAAGACTCCAAATCAGACTTCAGACCACTGACAAGTGGAGTACCACAGGGTTCAGTCCTGGGTCCTTTCCTGTTTGGTATCTACTTCTCTGAAGTACAGGCTAACACAGAAGGTCTTTGGCTAACTAAATTCGCAGATGACTGCAAACTAGGAGCCATAATTGAAACTCCTAACGATATGGACATCCTACAAAAGGGCCTCACTGAGACAGATGCCTGGTGTCAAAGACATGGTCTCAAGCTCAATGCCAAAAAGCGCACTGTCATCCCCTTTGGTAAAAATTCTGTACCCATGAACTACCACACAGGCGGTAGTCTACTTAACACCGAAAGTGTAATAAGAGACGTTGGGACACAGGTGGACAGTAGTCTCTCCTTTAATAATCACATCGCCAAAGTGGTCAGGAAATCCTTCTACGTGGCACACCTCATCATAAAAGGTTTCTCATCCAGAAAAAAAAGAGGTCATTGTTCCCCTCTACTCATCACTCATTAGACCCATTATAGAGTACAACGCCCCTTTTGGTATGTATCTCACAAGACATCTACAACTGGAAAGGCCGCAAAAATACCTCACAAAGAGGATTACTGGCCTCAAACAGATGCCTTATGCAGATCGTCTCAAAATACTCCAGCTTTACTCCGTCGCATATCGCCCACTCAGAGGTGATCTCTGCCTAACATACAAAGCTATGTCAAACCCAGAGCTGTTGGACATGCTCCACTTAAAGAAATCCCAATCCCTCCGAGCTACACGCTCTAGGGACCTAAACCTTGTCACCACAATAAACAGAACATGCTGGAGGGATAGATTCCTGTCCCAGAGACTTCCCATACTCTGGAAGAGACTACCTATCTATGTCAAACAGAGCTCCTCATTAGCACTCTTCAAGAAAAATTTTGATGATTGGATGGGTAATAGGAAATTCACCCCGGGGATCACTTCTGTGGTTCTGCTTGACAGGGGCACAGGAAAATAATTTTCTTGGGTGGTGAAAGCCAGGGTACATTTTTGGCTAGGCTTGTATAGGCCCTAGGGCCAATAGCCTAGCACCTACCTATGAACACAAAAAACAAAGTCCTCACCCTGAAAAAAAAAAAAAAAAAAAAAAAATATATATATATATATATAAAAACTGGGATAGAGGGCTATAGCAGCTGAAGCAACAGCAGCAATCATTCAAACATATACTGTGGTACGTTGCTCACATAACTGCACTATATTAATCATTTGATTTCTGCTGCAGCAGCCTTAGCTATATGGGCCAACTGCCATAACTTACAGTGAATGGAATGAGGAATGGGGAGGTTCTAAGAGCCCCCAGAGAATGGTCCTATCAAAGCCTGGCTTATACATGTAAAAGGAATCTAGTTTGTAGTGCTTTGCAAAGGTATGTACCGAGAAGCATGTTGGTGCATCTAGAATACCTCTAGAATCCACACCTTTCTAAAAAGCCACAGATCAAGCCAAAAAGAAATGCCTTGTTGTGGTCGGTATAGCAAAAAGAAATAGCATGAGACAACTATCTGGGGTTAATCTGCACTGACAAAGGTTACCACTTTTTCTTACCTTCACAAGAAATGAACAAGTCATTAGAGTTTCCGAAAGATTTTGTTCTGTCAAGATAGTACCAGAGTTGTCTGTGAACATCCAAGATATGGGGTATATTTTCTCTCTCATTATTTGACTCTGGAAAAAAGACATGGAGATGGATAGGTTGGCTCAAAGCAGACGACACCACCTTCGGCTTAAAAAGGAACCTTATCTTTGTGGAAAATGAGAAAAGACTATAACAGCTTGCAACTCAGATGCACTTCTTGCAGAGATTAGAGCAATTAGTACCACTGTTTTCCATAAACAAAAAAAAAACACTGTGGAGAGGACAAATCGCACCGGAAAGCCGAGAAATTTTAACTGATTTATTCCAAGGTTAAACGTTAAACAATTCACCACATTTTTCGTCAATAAGCTGTAAGACTTCATCAGACAAGGCACAATTTAATTAACACATTTATATATGCTGACAAATTTTAAATTAACCAACAGAAACTGTTAAAGACAATCCTCATGAATATGAATGTAAATGAAAACTCATCCAAACATATGTATACATTTTAAATGCATCACTACTTTACAGATACATATATTATTTGTGCTGTATTTGGTACACTAAAAACATTAAATAATTTTTTAATCTTTTATTTATTCATATATTCATGTATAAAATTCATAATATTAAGACAATGTTCAACCAAAAACACAAATCAATTCATCAATGGGACAATGCTCCCATCTAGTGGTCAAAAATGGTATATAATCCTATTGCATCTTTTAACCTAAAATCAAAGTGAAACTTGAAATAGATGGAAATGTAGCGAGAATGAATTCATGTAATGAATATAAATAACACCTTAAAAATACCCAGATAAATAAATATATATGAATTAAATATTAAACCCAAAAAGTATTGATACATAAATATGTATGTATATATTTATAATATACATAAAATATACATAAAACATAAATAATATACCCATAAAATATTGTATTATATTAAATGTATTAAATATTTAAAACTATTTAAAAAATGTATTTATTTTAAAATATATGTAAATATACAATCATGTAAATAAATAAATATATATATATATATATATATATATATATATATATATATATATATGTGCACATGTGAACCCAATGCTGGTAATTATTACAGTTTACCACTGTTTTCCATGTTACGAACCTCAAGTCAGTCTGATCAACAATTTCAAATGGAACAAGAGAGAGTTTTTTTAACACAAAATTTAGATTCTGAGGAGTCCCCTGTTTCCTAGGAGGCTTGGTATTCAACACCGCTTTCAAAAACATTTTCACATGAGATTACATTGAAAGATGGGTATCTATGGGCAGATATGCAAATGGCTGGCAAAAGAAAAGTACAGTCATGTACACTTACCATAAATGTAGATGTTCGAGTGTATTCACTGTTGCAGTCATCACACTTGGGTTATCTGCCTGCAGGCAGCCCTCAGTCGGCCTGAATACCAGAGTCTTGGGATTTTTGCATCAGATACTGTCGCCTCATCCATGACGTCAGGTCGTCAGTGGTATAAAACATGCAGCCACGCCATTACATCAGTTTTTCTTGCCCCAAATGTCAAGAGCCCCCAAAATAGGAAGCAATCAAATGGTGTGGAACACCCCCAGTAAAAGGTAAATACCATTTCCATAAGATATGGGCAAAAAAAAGGATAGGTAGAAAGTATAGAAGGACAGGGGGCTGGAGGGAGACCAGGACTGCAACAGTGAATACACTTGAACATCTACATTAAGTGTACACAACTGTACTATGTTCTTCATGTTTCACTGTTTCAGTCATCACACTTGGGTTGATTCCCAAAGCTAAGGAAAGGTGGAGGCGGTCAAGACATAGTAGGGCTGGCTAGCAGGCCTTGTAAGACTGCTGTGGCAAATCCAGCTCTGGATTTAGAAAAGATAGGTAAGTGGTAATGCTTGGTGAAGGTGTGTGCAGAACTCTAGGTTGCAGCTTCCAGGATGTTCCTGGTACTGACTCCCCAGAGAAAAGCTGTAGAGGTTGAGGTAGCCCTAGTGGAATGAGGCCTGATCCCCTGTGGGGTATGTTTTCCATGGTGTTTGTAGCAGAAATGGATGCAGTGTGCTATCCATTTAGAAATGATTTGTTTCAAAATGGCCTTGCCCTCTGCCCCTGTAGCAAAGCTGACTAGCAGCTGGTCAGATTTTCTGAAAGGTTTAGTCCTGTCACGGTAGAACCTGAGCTGTCTGTGCATGTCCAAGGAGTGCAGGATCCTTTCCCCTTTATTCCGAGAATTAGGAAAAAAGGTTGGCAAATGGATGGATTATTTTAAAGCCACAATGGATACCACCTTGAGCATAAAAGATGGGTTAGTCCTGAGGGAAACCCTGTCCACATGGAAGATAATGAAGGGTTCCACAGCCATAAGGGCCTGTAACTCAGACACTCTTCTTGCTAAAGTGATGGCTAGCAGTAAGGGTGTTTTCCAAGAGGGGAATTTTAACTCTGCTGTAGCAGCAGGCTCAAAAGGGGGAAGCAAAAGCTTCTCTAGTACAAAGTTAAGGTCCTAGGCAGGAATGGGAGCTCTCCTTGGGGGTCATAAATTGTTATCTCCTCTCAGGAACTGAATAAGCGAGGCTTGCCAGGTTCAAGGCTTGCAAATGAGGATGAAAAATATGTCCCTCCTGCTGGGACAGCAGAGAGGGGGTCTGATGTAGGTGCCAGGGTGGCACTACTGTAGACTGCATAGGAGTGGGTACCAGTGCTGGCATGGTCAGTCTGGTGCAATAAGGATTGTCCTTGGCCTGTCCTGTTTGATCTTGAGGAGTACTGCTGGAAGGAGAAGCAGAGGGGGAAAGGCACAGATTGAGGGGATTACCCATATGAAGAATAGGGCATTCACTTTCCAAGCTTGGCTATGGGGAATTCTGGTGCAAAACATGTTTAGTTGATGGTTTTGGGGGGACGCAATGAGGTCCACCTCTGGTGTCCCCCACCTGTGTATTAGAAGTTTGAATGAGTTTGGTTCCAGTTTCCACTCATGTGGGTCCATTAGATTTCGGCTTAAGTCGTCTGCCAGTGAATTTTGTTTGCCTGGCAGGAATTGAGCTTGCCCGTACACTTGGTTGCTTAAGGCTGTGTTCCACAAAGCCATGGCTAACCTGCAGAGTGGGTAGGAGTGAGTTCCCCCCTGCTTGTTTATGTACCACTGTGGTGTTGTCTGTCTTTATCAGGAGTTGTCCTGGCAGGATAAGGCATTTGAAGGCTGTCAGTGCATTCTGTACTGCTAACATTTCTTTTTGATTGATATGCAGGTGAATTTGTCCTGGGTTCCATTTGCCTTGAATGCATTTGCCTGCCATGTCAGCCCCCCATGCATAGTCTGATGCGTCTGTTGTCAGAGTTTGGAGGGCAGGGGTTGTGAGAAAGGGAGTCCCTTGTTGTGGTTGCAAGCCTCTGCCCACCAAATGAACTCTGTCCTTAGGCAAGGAATGACAGGAATCACTGTTTCCAGGTCCTGGGAATGTTGACACCAGAGACATTTTAAGTACCATTGAAGTTTCCTCATATGCAGTCTTGCGTATGGAATCAGTAGAATACATGAGGCCATAAACCCTAGGGCTTGCAGCATTTTTTTTTTTTTTTTTTGAAGATAGCTGGGTTTGGGTGTCCAGTAGTTTGAAATAAGCTGTCAAATAAACCTGCTTTTCTGGAGTGAGGAATGCCATCTGGGAAGTTGTGTTCAAGCTTGCTCTCAGGAACACAATCTTTTGGCTGAGTACCAGTTGTGATTTCTTTTCATTGATGGTATGCCCCAGAGAAGTTAGGAATCTCTTTACAAATGTCAGGTGCTGAAGTAGCAATTCCTGAGTCCTCCTGAATCAGACAATCGTCCAAGTATGGGTAAATTTGAATATTTCTCTGCCTGCAGTAAGCAATGGTTGGAGCCAGGAACTTTGTGAATACCCTGGGCGCAGTAGATAAGCCAAAGGGAAGTACAGAGAACTGACAGTGCATACAGCCTGCCCTGAAATGTAGATATCTTCTGAAAGATTCCCCTATAGGGATATGCAGATAAGCATCCCTTAAGTCTAGGGTGACTAGCCAGGAGTCCTTGGCTAGCACAGGAAGGAGCTGCTGGAGTGTAAGCATTTTGAATTTTGGTACCACCAGAAAGGTGTTTAGGGATGACAGATCCAGAAAAGGTTGCCAAGAGTTCTCTTTCCTGGGCACCAGGAACAGCCTGGAGTAGAAACCCTGTCTCCTTTGCTCTGTTGGCAAAGGTTGAATAGCCATGATACTAAGAGGAGAAAGTGCTTGCTTTTGGGCCCCTGTCCACTGGTTTGGAGGGAGGTCTGGCAATCCGCTTAGGGTTGGCAGAGAGTGGAAATAGAATCTGTATTCCTGGGATACAATGTTTAAGATCCATCGGTCCTTGATAATATGCTCCCAATTTTTTGCATGCAGGGCGAGTTTTCCTCCTAGGGGTGCAAGTACTTGGGCATGGCTGGGAAGGATTAAGGACATTGTGAACTTTTTCCATAGGGGGTGGCTTATCACTTCCACTTTTTGAGGAGGGAGCACTCCATTGTTTAGATCTGTGCATACCCACAGAATGTAGTCTTTGTGGTCTGTTGCCCGTGGGTCTGGGCTGAGAAGGTCTGGAAGGGACTGGAAAGGACCAGTTTTTTTGAAGGCCAATGCTTACCGACTCTAGGTGGCTGTACCTGTAAGAAATCTTTTAATAGTTTGCATGGATTTAGCTTTTTCCTCCATCTTTTTAAGAACTTATTCTGCTTTACAGCCAAACATTCTTGGTTTAATGGAGCATCAAGTAATTTTGCCTTGACATGGTCTGGTAAGATGTGTTCCTTCAGCCAAGCATGCCTTCTCAGAACAGACCCAGTGACAGCAGCCCTGCAAGATGCTTCTAAGGCATCAAATCCAGACTGCAAAGTATGTTTACCAACTTGGTTTGCAGAATGCATCAAGTATTGCAAGTCCTTATTTTCTGCACAATCAGGAATAAACATTTTTGTTGTTTAATTAGATCAATAATATGCTGCTGGTACTTCAATATGTGAAACTGGCAATTTAAAGCCCTGATGGCAAGAGTTGCAGAGGTATAAACCTTCTTACCCCATCTGTCTAGAGCCCTAGAATCCCTGTCCGAAGGGGTAGGTTTTGACTGTATAGGCCTTAATACCTTTAAGTCCCTGGGAAATGGTCTCTGGATCTGCAGTGGGATTTTTAAAGAGAAATTTGTGAGAATCAGGTACTCTGTAGTATCTGTCAGGCTTTCTAGAAGCAGGTGGTAAATATCAGGGGTAAGGCTGGATTCCATGAAGGCATCATCTACAATATCCAGGACGGGGGGAATACCTAGAGGCCTATGTTGAGGCAAGTCTAAAAATTCCCTGAGTCTCTTTTTGGACTGTGGGTAGTCCTGGCATTCCCAGTGGAAATGCTCTCTTAGGGTATATGCAAGGTTTCACCAAAAGAAAGGTCCTCTGGGAGGGAGGCTTAGGGAACTGAATACTCTGCATCTGAGTCCTCATAGGTAGATAAGGGTATGTCCTGGTAATCATAGGGGTCAGAGTAATCAGACTCATGGTCTGAAGAATCAAAAGGAAAATCAATTATTTGACTTTTAGAGGGGGAAGGCTTCCCCTAATTAACGTAATAAGGTCTTCAGCCATTCTAAGCATTTGTTTCTGCGGCATGGGAACTTGAGAATGTGCTTTGGTCATCTGTTTCCTAGGCGTAGTGCGAACTCTGGGCCTGAGAAATTCAGTAGATTTAGTCATTAATGAAGTAGTCGGCTTGATACAAACATTGGAAGGTCTAAATACACCCTCAGAAGCCGGTGCCTGCACAGCGGCTCCGGACCCATCCAAGCTAGAGACATCCGCAGGTTCCATAGTCGAAGAAGCATCTCGCAGCATACTGGACTCCGAATGGGTCTCAGTAGAGGCCTGCAAATTTGTAGAAGCGGGTAAAAGGGGCTGCAAAAGCGCCTCACTGAGTACCAGCGGACTGGCAACTAGCTTAACGGAAGCGTCGTCAGCAGTTTTGGACCTATGCGGTCTGTCTCTGTCTTTATCTTTATCTTGGAGTTTTTTCAGAAGATCGGTAGTCGGATGGCTTACCAAAGCCATTTTGGAATACAGAGAATGAGAGCGAAAGAATATGGAGACAAAAATAGCCTGACGACGAATAGTTTGGGCGTTGAACGAGGCACAAAACCGACAGCGAGGGATGTCGTGGTCTGGGCCTAAACAGGTGATGCAGTAAGAATGACAATCTTTGTGAGGTATTTGCTTTACACAGGCAAGACAATTGTTAACTTTTTCTGACATCGGTTAGTGTATGAAAAAAGGATCCCCAATGGGGTACTTAACTTTAGAAGACCTCAGGTTTGAAACTCGAAAAACGAAAATTTCAGGTAGCTGCCGACTGGCACTTGCAAACTGCTTCTGCTTCGGGCTCCCGCACAGCAAGAAAAGCTGATGTAATGGCATCGACTGCATGTTTTATACCCCTGACAACCTGATGTTATGGATGAGGTGACAGCATCCGACACAGAAATCCCAAGACGCTGGTATTCGGAGCGAATGATGGCAGATAACCCAAGTGTGATGACTGCAGCAGTGAAACACGAAGAACATGAATAGTTATGTAAAATCTTACCGTAACAATAGATGTCCTTCTTTTCCATTTTGCAGTATTCCAAACCCTTGGGTTTTCCTCTCTTGCTATCCAAATGTCTGCCCAGTATACAAAAGCTTCTAGTCACCACAGGGTACATGGGACGTCTGACATTGGCTAAGGGAACGTTGGCCATAAAAGTGACGTCTGCATGTACCAGACCTCAGAACTAAGCACCCCAGTCGGACCCCAGTCCCAGAATAAGTGTACAAGTCCAGTGCCATCCAAGAAGGGGCAGTCTAGTGGAAGAAGGGGGAAGAAGGGAGAGACGGAATACTGCAACATGGAGGAGAAGGACATCTACGGTTATGGTAAGATTTTACACAACTATTCTATGTTCTTCTATTTGCATGTTGCAGTATTCCAAACCCTTGGGTGAGTGCCAAAGCTCAAAGGGAAGAAGAGGGGGGAGGCTTTGAACTATTTTCTATGAATCCACGAAGGATTGCCCTGGCAAATCAGCCCTGGATTTGGAAATGTGCTTCAATTTATAATGTTTGGTAAAGATCTGGATAGCGGTCTGTGTAGCTGCCTCTTAAATGGTGGCAGTATCCAGTCCTTTAAAGAAAGCTTCAGATGAATCCATAGCCCTAGTGGTGTGTGCTTTAAACCTAGACTCTAAGGATTCCCCATGGTATGCATAGCATAAAGAGATTGCCCTGCAAATCTAGGCAGTAATTGGCTGCTTTGTCACTGCTTTCCCCAGAGTCCTACGATGAAAGGAGACAAACAACTCGTCTGTTTTTCTTGTAGACTTGGTCTTGTCAAGGTAAAACCTAAGTGGCCTATGCACATCAAGGGAATGTAAGACTCTCTCACTGTCATTCTGTGGATAGGCAAAGAAGGTGGGAAAGTGAATAGCCTGGTTTAAGTACAGCTCATTGACCACCTTGGGCATGAAAGAAGGGTTGGTCCTAAGGACTACCCTGTCCTTGTGGAAGGTGAGAAAAGGGGGGATAGCCATAAGGGCCTGTAACTCTGACACTCTTCTAGCTGATGTCAAGGCTACCAAGAGAATCATTTTCCAAGTGCAGTGTTTTAGAGAGGCCTTAGAAGCTGGTTCAAAGGGGTCACCATGAGTTTCTCCAGAAAATAATTCAGGTCCCATGGTGGTGGGATGGGTTTCCTGCGGGGCCTGAATTGCAGCACTCCATTTAGGAATAACTTTGTAGGTAATTAAGATGCCAAAGGGTGGTCCAGAGGCAGACAAGCAGAAATAACAGCAAGGTGGGCTTTAACAGAGGACTATGCCAACCCTGTCTGCAAGAGTTCACGCAGGTATGACCGTACCAAGGGGACATCACCCTGAAAAGAGTCCAACTGTCTTTGTAGACACCATATGGAGAATCTTTTTCATTTAGACATGTAAGATCTCCTAGTGTTAGATTTCCTGGCCTCCTGCAGGACTGTGAGCAAGTCCTCATTGTAATGTTATCTGCAAGGGATCAGAATGCTATCACCCACAAGGTAAGGTTGAGAGATTGTAGGTGGGGATGGATTAGGGATCCCTTGTCCTGTGTGACTAGGCCCACTCTGTGAGGTAACTTGTGGTGATTGCCCCTGGCTAAATACAGAAGAAGGGGGAACCAATGCTGTCTTGGCCAAAAGGGAGTCACCAACAAAATTTTGGTTTGTCCTGCTGGATTTTCAGTAGGACTGTCTGAAGGAGTGAGAAGGAGGGAATGCATACAGAAACATCCCATTCCAAGAGATTGAGAATACGTCCATTACGCTTGATACAGGACCGGGTAGCCTGGTGTAAAAGAATGGAAGTTGTCTGCTCATAGGGGAGGCAAACAGATCTATCTGAGGTGTAACCCATTTGTGGAGTATGTTCAGGACCACATCCCTGTGAAACATCCATTCGTGGGACTGTGACATGGACCTGCTCAAGGTATCTGCCTGGCTGCTCTGAAGTGATATACACTGCCTGTAGAGTGACTCCCAGTTTTGTGGCAAGCTTTCACACAAGGAGAGCTAGTCTGCATAGTAAATAGGACTTTGTTTCCCACTGCTTGTTCATATACCATAGAACTGTAGTGTTGTCTGTGGGCCCTAGTTCAGCGTATGTTGGAAGGTCTTCAGGGCCAGAAGAATTGCTCTCATTTCTCTGATATTGATATGTTCCTGTCTGATGGAGTCTGGCCAAGTGCCCTGGACTCTTAAGAAAACCATGTTTGCTCCCCATCCCAGATCCGAGGCATCCGAATACATCTCCTGTATTGGCAAGGCAGCCTGCAAGGGGATTTCCTGGTTGCAGTTCACTTGATTTAGCCACCATTGAATCTCTTTCCTAAGGAAAGGTAGGAAGGGGATTTTGTAACCTAGAGGATGAGAGTGCTGTGTCCATACAGACCTTAGGTACCATTGTAACTTTCTCATGTGGAGCCTTGCTAATGGCAACACGGGAACAGTTGATGCCTTGTGACCCAGGAGTCTGAGGTACTACCTGGCAGTCAAGGCTGTGGCTTGAAGGAAAGTGAACAGGTACTGCCTTAAGTTTTCCACCTTTTAAGGTGGTAGAAAGGCCCACATGACATCCATCCTTATCCTGAGAGGGGTTCATGTTGGAGTTGTGGTAGTTTATCCTGAAACACAGTGCTTGCAGGAGTGATATTACTGTTTGTAGACTGCGTTGCAGGGATTTCGGGCAATCTGCCTGGAGAGAAGGTCATCTAGGTAAGGGAATATCTGAATCCCTTGTGTCCTGCTGAAGGCCACCACTGGTGCCAAGCACTTGGTGAAGACCCTTGGTGCTGTAGAAAGTCCAAAGGGCAAGGCAGAGAAATGAAAATGTGAGGAGCCCACAGAGAAGCTTAAGTATCTCCTATACTTGGGCCTTATGAGGATGTGCAGATAGGCATCCTTGATGCCCAAGGTGGCCAAGAATCCAATACGAGAAATCAAGGGGAAGAGGGTCAGCAGAGTGAGCATATGAAAAGAGAGTATTTGTAGGAAGAGATTGAGGTGGGAAATATCTAGGATCAGTCTCCAGTGACCATCTTTTCTTGGGACTAGGAAGAGTCTGGAATAGAAACCCTTTCCGTTTTCAGTCATAGCGACAGACTGAATTGTTCCTTGGGCCAAAAGGCCATCTATCACTGGCTGAAAAAGGGGGAGCTGCTCTTCAGAGGGCTGCGGAATGTCCCTCATGGTGGGTGTTGTGATCCAGGTCATGAAATAAACCTTTTCTATGATGGATAAGACCCACCTGTCTGTGGTAATGAGTTTCCAAACAGGGACACAGTGAGAGAGCCTGAGGTTTTTGCAGTAAAGGCAGGTAGTCACAGACTACCTGCCCTGTCCTGAAACTGAGGCATCTGGGCCAGGGTATGAGGAAGCCTGGAAATGGTTTGTTGCTTCCTGGCACTCCTTCTGTCCCTGGAAGGAGGAGGGGGAGCAGAATGTTTCCTTATGAATTGAGTTTTTGAGGGGCAATTCCTGTGGAATTTGGGGATCGGAGAAACAAACAGGTGATTCAGGTCCTGTAACTCCTTTCCCTTTTGTTGGAGAGTTTTGAACAACTCCGCCACCTTTGTCCCAAAGAGGGCAGAGTTATCCAGAGGTGCGTCCAAAGGTTTTGCCCTAATACCATCAGGTAAGGGCTGTGACCTTAACCAGGAATATCTTCTCAGGACTGAGGCAGATGCAGCAGATCTGGCATAAGCTTCAGCTGCATCATAGCTGCACCTAATAGAATGCCTAGTGACCTGAGAAAACAAGGAAATAAGGCTGGATAATTGTGCCTTGCCAGGAGAGTCTGGGATCGCATTCATACGTTTAGTGGCTTGCCCTAAAAGGCCTAGGGCATATTTAGACATACGTGTTTGATAATTTACTGCCCTGAATGCCAAGGTAGCTGAGGTATAAACCTTTTTACCAAGGTGCTCCATGGCCTTGTTGTCTTTATCTGTGGGGAGAACTGAGGTGGATGGAAGGAGCTTTGAAGCCTTATCAGTGGAGACTGATATAGTGCCAGGGTCTGCTGCAGGGCACTTAAAGAATTTGGCCTCCTCAGGGACCTTGAAAAATCTGCCAGACCTTCGAGGTGCAGGCGGCTGAGAGTCAGGATTAACAGATGCTACGTTAAATGCACCCAGAAGAGCTGGCAATAGTGGGGGTATAGCTGAAGGAGCAAGGGCGTCCATCTGAAGGAGTCCATAGTATCTTTTCTGAACTTCTGTCATCTCAGAGGAGTCCCATTTGAAATACTACCTCATTTTGGAAATGGTCTCCCCAAAGGCAAGATACTCACCTAGAGAATCAGTTTCTGCAGAGTCTTCCTTTGAAGAGGCATAACCAAGGGGGGATAGTAACTGGGAGATGCTTAGAGTCCTCTGAAGAAGAATCAGAGGAGTCTTATGCTTCAGCTTGAGAAGTAGGTAGGCCTATGTTCAGAAACCTGTGTAGTAGTGGAGGGATCTATCTGGGCAGCTGGTACAAGCCAAGGTTTCCCCTCGCTGTCAGTAGTCGATGTCTGCGTTACCTCCAAGGATGTGCCTTCCACTCTGGGTTCTGAGGCTTCCCCAACAGTACCCGCTGTTATCCATAGTGGTGGTGACCAATCGTTTCTCCAGGCTAACGTTGGCCACAGAAGGGATGTCAGGTGGAGGAGGTGCAGCAACGGATTCAAGCCTAGCAACTTTGGCCTTTTTCTTTGGTGGCTCAACGGGTTGACCGGACGGCCCCTCCATAGCTAAAGCTAAGCACTTAAGGCACAGATTTTCCAGGTAACTATTCAATGCATGCACACAACTGCGCAAAGTTTCTGGAGCAAAGGCCTGGCAGATGAAGCAAGACTTATGGTCGTGTGTAGGCCCTAAACAAAAAAAGGCAAAGCTCATGGGCATCTTTATGGGGGATCTGACGACTGTGCCTACATTTTCCACTCCTGGATGACATGAACCTACACAAACATGCAGTGACTCAAAAGAACAAAATGTCCCCAACGGGGTACTTATCTTAAAGACGCTCAGATGGCCGGTACGGCATGAACAGCTGATGTTTGACCTGCAGCCGAGAAGTTCTGAGGTCTGGTACATGCAGATGTCACTTTTATGGCCCATGTTCCCTTAGCCAGTGTCAGATGTCGCATGTACCCTGCTGTGACTAGAAGCTTTTGTACACTGGATTGATGTTCGGGTAGCAAAAGAGGAAAATCCAAGGGTTTGGAATCCTGCAACATGAGAAAAGAAGGACATCCTTGATTGTGGAGTAAGGCAAACCAGAGGATAGTAACTCAAACACTGTAGAACCAGGGAAGCACTAGCTCCGAATGGGTGTAGGTTCTTTTCTTCACACCAGCTAGGAAACCTTTTCTATTTACTAATACATGATTTTCTAGTAGGTTTTCCTGCCTCCTTTAATACATGCTACACAAAAAATTGCCTAAAAGGTAATAAGATTTCATCATCCAAACAGTCAATGGATGCAAGAACGTCCAGATTGCAAGGATGCATGTAGAAATTGCCACTGGTCATTTCCAAAAGAAGAGAGAACCGCTGTTGCCTGGCCTATAAGGCAGTCACCACAATGATGTTTGGATATTAGTAGACAGGGTAGAAAAGCATATAGAACATTTCTGTCCAAGGAAAAGAAAAATCATCAGTGTTCCAGGCATCCCTGCATGGAATCCTGGAGCAGGATCCTACCAACTGTTGTAAGTGCAGGCAGAAAGTTCTATTTGATGTGTTTCCCACAACTAAATAAATACTTGGGCGTACTCCTGATTCAATTTTTATTTGTGACAGTCTGTCTTGAACCTGCTCAGCTCGTCTGCCATACAGTTTTGCTCATAAAGCATGCAAGATGTCTGCAGAGTGAGACTGTGCTGAAAAGCTATAATCCAGGCTACCATGGATAATCTGCATGTAGGTTTAAACCAGGTTCTCCCTGACTGTTTATGTACCATGTATGATTGAGACAAATGACAGTAAGTGCCAACAAATCTTTTGTGTGCGTGTTTTGTTCTGTGTTTTCTGTTACAAAGACCCTTTACTTTTATTCCCATAAACAGTGCTCCCCAAGGTCTGAGGGGTCTGCTGTGACCAGCTTTACTGGAGCTGGGATGGAGAATGGGAGGCCTGGATTCTAACAAACTCTCTCTCTCTCTCTCTCTCTCCACCAAATAATTTTCCTTTTCACAAACCCCAAAACTAGAACCTGGAATGTGAGGAGATGATGATTTTGGAAACATTTATATTTCAAGCACCAGTGGATTCTTCTCATGAGGAGCTGCCATGAGACCGAAAATCCTGAGAAATTCCTTGTCTGAGACAGCCGTCAGAGTGGAAAATGCATGAACTGATATAGATACAAATCTACTTTTTGAAGTGGAAGAAAAGCTCCCTGAAATGAAGCAAACTGGAAACACCACAGGAAAACAACTTTGTGAGAAGGAGTCAAAGACTTCTGTACGTTCTCCTGGAACCCAAGTCTGTGTACAAGATCCCTTACCCAAGTGAGAGATTCCAGACACTTTGAAAAATGTTATGTAAAGTAAGTCAGCTAAATAAGGAAAATATGAACACCCTGAAGTCTGCAGTATGCTATCACAGGGGCTAGACACTTTGTAAATACCCTTGGAGTAGTGGATAGACCAAATGAAATGCACAGAACTGATCGTGTGATTCAGTCTGAAATCTGGATATACAGGAATGTGATCATATGCACATTTTAAATCTAAACTCACAAGAAAACTCAAATGTAGAATAAGGAGTAACACGTGGTGACTGGATAACATCTTGAACGTGGGCACTAGCACAAACAGGTTCAGGAAGGAAGGATCCAGAACTAGTCTCTAAGAATCTTTTTTTTTTTACCTTTAGCACCAGAAACTCTTGAAAACAAATTCTCCTAAATGAGGTAGAAGGACCAATTCTATCACCCCTGAGACAGCAGAATATGAACAGGAGGAAAAAGGAGTTTGGTCTGGTGGATGATGCTGAATCCCTTAAAATGATGGAAAGACTCCCACTGCCATCAGGAACCTTGGTGGGTTACTTTCAGAACCCATCTGTGTGAAAACTATGTTGCCAAAGAAAGAAATGGAGGTTCACACTTACTGTAAGGATTAACAGTTTGCCAGGGTGGGAAGGGGGATGAGAGTCTTGCATATCGTCATTCAAACATAGTGTCCTTTGTTCTGAGCGGTTCTTCCTTTCTTTTTGGAACCTTCCCTGTAAATGATTTTTAAATATTTGACTTCTAGCAGCTTTTTAAGTTTATTTTCTTATTTAAAGAAGGCTGCAGGGGTAGCATCAAATCCCTTGACAAACTTGGACAAGGAAGGCTGAAAAATCTGAGATATTCCTTGAATCAGCTTTTCTCTCCCATCAAATTTTAAGGACCTCTGCAAAAGATGGCCCAAAAACTACTTCTCTATCTAAGGATAAGTTCAAAACATTCATTTTTAACATCTTCTGGAAGGATTTAAGAATGTAGTCAAGCAAACCTCTTCATAACAGTTCCAGTAGCAGCAGCAAAATCATAAGCAAATTTCAAACAGTGAGAAGCCATTTGAGAAGAAGCAATCAAATTACACAAGGCAAATTTCTCATCAGAAGAGGAAACAAATATTAACATTTTTCTCATATTCTCAAAATCGACAAGCATAAGCTTTAACCAAATAAGCTTGACAACCGAAAATTCTAAAAATTGTTGCAGAAGAATAGACTTTTTTCTCCAACTCTTATCAAAACTTTCCCATCCTTGACATAAGGAGAGTGACTGGCATTAATAATGTTTGGCAGGTTAACTGAAGCAACAGCTGCTAGGTCTGTTCAGAGAAAAGTGCAGAAAAACTTCTAAGACTGAGGAGCTTTACACTAGTCATCTGTTTTCATGAGGGAGGGGTATTAGACTGGCTGTCCCCATGAAACAACTGACTCATTTAGGAAATAGTTTCAGAGAAAGAAAATCCTTCAAAGGGACTATCAGAAAGCCACATTCTCCTCCTCCTCAGAACCTGAATCAGAAATCTGAAGAGACGAAACAGAATCTGTCTCTTCACAATAAGTTTGTGGTTCATAAACTTGAACCTCTTCAGAAAATGAAGATTCTCTTCCCTTCACCAGAATCAGAACAAGTGGAAGCATCACGAGGCTGAACTAAACCCAGAGCTAAGCCCAGTAAATCAATCCTGTCTAAAGTGACTAAGATAGAAGAAAACGTTTCTGCTACTTTTTCATAGGAATTTCTGAAGAAACACACAACTTTGCCAGGAAAAGCCTCCCTAAGGATCAGCATAGGATTCTTGCTAGGCAGAGTGGTATTTCCTGTCCTTTCTCCCACAACTGACAAAACTGATTCTTCCTTACACACCAAGAGCACTCCAACAGCCTTAGAGGACACATCTAACCCCAGGTCCATGGTGGTGTAGGGACTACGGGGACATGGGAAAAAGATGAATGGTCTGAGGAACCAGTAATTATCTATTTGTGGATGGAAGAAAGAAGAACTGAGGAACCAGTAGGTCATTCCATGCCTAAGCCAAAAAGGCCACCTGATTCCTGGAAAAGCCAGGCATCACTAGTCAGTAAACTAGATCACTACTGAAAAAAGTAACTTTTTTACTCTAAAAACTCAATAAAAAGCATATTAAACACTTACCACATATCATAAAAGTAAAATAATATAATTCTTATATCAAAAAAGTAGTTTTAAATTAGTTTTAACAACTTTTTTTACAACAAAATTAAAAAAAATGGCAGCCCCTTTTTAAAGCAATTAAAAGTCACATGACAGTCATGAAAAACATTTTTTTCTATCTTTAAAATGAACGTTTTTTCAAAAAGGTAACAGGGGCCTGAAGAGCAATGCTGCGTTCCCGAGTTACAGGGCCACTCATTTCTCCCACGTCATGCCCCCTACACAGAAATTAAATAATAAAGACCCTATCAAGAGATGGAGCTAAGTAAGAAGTATAGTCCACAGGGCTGGAAAGCACACAGAAAGCAAAGAAACTATGAGAGAGACCAATTTTGACTTAATTCCCATGTCACAGGGCTAAAAGGACATCACAGTTGATACACAAACCTGTACAAGTATTTCAACACCCCCAAAGAGGAAACGTCATCATAAGGAATGAGGGACAGCATGAAACAAAGGGAAGCAATAAATATCTATCCTGCCCTTTTTCTGGGACCAACAGAAGAACTCCAGAGGAGAAATGAAAAAGAACAGTTGTGTACACTTAACATAAATGTAGATGTTCGAGTGTATTCACTGTTGCAGTCATCACATTTGGGTAATCTGCTGGCAGGTTGCCTCAGTCAGTCTGATTATCAAAGTCTTGGGTCTTGCGTCGGTTGCTGACCCTCCTTCCATGACGTCAGGTTGTCAGGGGTATAAAACATGCAGCCGACACCATTACATCAGTCTTAATTAAAACACAAAAAATATACCTCCAAACAAAAGCAAATACACCAGAAAGACTTTTAAGCATAGTAAAAGAAAGGAGAAGTATAGTAAGAGAAAAACAGGGAACTGGAGGGTGGGTAACCAGGACTGCAACAGTGAATACACTCAAACATCTACATTTATGGTAAGTGTACACAAAGTACAGTTTTGTACCTACCATAAATGTAGATGTTCGAGTGCTAATACAGCTGCAGTAATCACAGATGGGTTTTCTGCCGTCAGGCGGGTCCTCGGTCAGCCGAATTCCAAAGTCTAGGTCCGGCGTCGGTTGTTGTCGCTTTCTTTCCTGACGTCAGTGAGGCAGGGGTATATAAGACACAGCCGACGCCATTTTCTTCAGTCTTTCTTGCTCCAGATGTCAGGTGCCCCGGAAGGAAGGCAATACATAAATTATATTTATATACATGCAATGCAATATAATCAAAAATCAGTAGTTGCAAGCAAATATACCATAGAAGGATAACACAATCAGGTTGTATGAAGAGGGGTTAGGCCCTAGGCCTTTACCAAGAGGGGAAGGAGGGAGTGAAAACTGTACTGCAGCTGTATTAGCACTCGAACATCTACATTTATGGTAGGTACAAAACTGTACTATGTTCATCGTGCATACAGCTGCAGTAATCACAGATGGGTAGAATCTCAAAGCTACGCACAGGGTGGTAGGCACTAGGTGGAACTGGGATGAGCCAGAATGCCCTGCAACACAGCAGTGGCAAAGCCTGCTCTAGTTTTGGAATACAAAGGCAGGTGGTAGTGTTTTGTGAAGGTATGCACAGAACTCCAAGTGGCTGCCTCCAAAATATCTTTGGTAGGAACTCCTCTGAGGAAGGCTGTAGAGGTAGCTGTGGCCCTGGTGGAGTGGGATCTGATGCCTGTAGGGACAGATTTTCCATGATAGGAGTAACAAAACCGTATGCAGTGGCCTATCCATTTTGAAATTGTCTGTTTGGTACCTGGCTTCCCTTGAGCTCCTACAGCATAGGACACAAAAAGTTGTTCTGATTTCCTGAAAGGCTTTGTTCTGTCCAAATAATAACGTAGCTGTCTATGGATGTCTAAGGAGTGTAGCAGCCTTTCCCCTTTGTTTTGAGGATTGGGGTAAAAGGTAGGCAAGTGTATGGCTTGATTTAAAGCTACCCTGGATACCACTTTAGGCATAAATGACGGGTTGGTTCAAGGGAAACCCTGTCCTGATGGAAGATGAGAAAGGGCTGCACAGCCATGAGGGCTTGTAGTTCAAACCCCACGAGCTGAAGTAATGGCCAGAAGGAAGGCTGTTTTCCAGGACAAATATTGCAAATCTGTTGAGGCAGCTGGTTCAAAGGGAGGCAATGTTAATTTTTCTAGAATGTAATTAAGATCCCAGGCTGGCATTGGTTGTTTCCTTGGTGGTCTTATATTCTTAGCCCCTCTGAGGAACTGTCTTAAGAGTGGGTGAGAGAATAAGGGTGGATCAGTGTTGAATTCTGCAGAAATGGCTGAGGCATGGATTTTATGGAGGAAAATGAAAGTCCACTGTTCAGCAGCTCAGCTAGATACTGTAATACCTGAGGCAAATTCAGTTTTCTAGGGTCCTGGCCTTTTTCTCATTCCAAGAGCAAAACCGCTTTCCATTTTATGGAGTAAGCCTTTCTAGAAGATGGCCTTCTGGCCTCCAAAATGACATCCTGCACCTCTTTGGGGAGTAGGGTCTGTTGTGGTGTTAAGGAATTTTCCATGCAGCGAGATTGAGTGTTTTCAGCTGACTGTGAAGAGTTTTGTAGCTGTGCTGAGTCAGCAGAAGAGGCATTAGAGGTAGGGACCAGGGAGGAGTATGTGTTAGGCTCCTCAGGAGTGGGTACCAGTGTTGTCTTGGCCAGTCTGGAGCAATCAGTATCATCTTCGGTCTGTCTGCTCTTGCTTTCAAGAGTACCTTGGGCAGAAGGGGCAGAGGTGGGAAAGCATAAACTGTCCATGCTGTCCAACTGAATGAAAGGGCGTCCACTCTCCAGGCCTTTGGATGAAAGGTCCTTGAACAGAACTTTTCCAATTGATGATTCCTGTGGGAGGTGAAGAGATCTATGTCTGGCCTCCCCCATGCTTGGATTATCTTTGTAAACACTTGAGGATGCAACTTCCATTCGTGTTGTGGATCTGTCATATTTCTGCTTAGATTGTCTGCCAGCGTGTTTTCCAAACCTGGCAAGTACTGTGCCTGAAGTTCGATTTGCCATTCCAGAGCCAAGTTCCAAAGTGTCATGGCTAGTCTGCACAGGGGGTATGAATGTGTTCCTCCTTGTTTGTTTATGTACCACATTACTGTGGTGTTGTCTGTTCTTATCAATAATTGTCCTGGATGCAGGAGGTCCTTGAAAGCTGTAATTGCATTTATCACTGCTAGCATTTCTTTCTGATTGATGTGAAGGTGCTTTTCCTTTTGGGACCATTTGCCCTGAATGCACCTGTCTGTCATGTACGGCCCCAGGCGTAATCTGAGGTGTCTGTTGTGATGACTTGATTTGCTTGAGGCTTGCAGAATGGGAGACCTGTGTTTGTTTGACATGCTTGGGCCCACCATAGAAATTCCTTTTGCAAACATGGAATTATTGGTACTATTGTTTCCAAACTGTGGCTGTGTTGAGACCATAGGTTTTTTAGGTACCACTGAAGTTTCCTCATATGCAACTTTGCACATGGGATTAAAAGCATGCAAGATGCCATGAAACCCAGAGCCTGCAGGATTTTCCTTGCAGTAAGCCTGGTACAATTTGCTAGTATTTTGAAGTACTGAGTTAGTTGCCCCTGTTTTTCTGGCGTAAGATAGGCCATCTGGGTGTTTGTGTCCAAGTTGGCACCCAGGAAAGTTATTTTCTGAGATGGTGTTAGCCTGGATTTCTCTTTGTTGACTGTGTATCCCAGGGAATTCAGTAATCATGTTACATAAGCCAGATGTTCCAGAAGTATGTGCTTGCTGTCCGCTTGGATCAGGCAGTCGTCCAAATAAGGGTAAATTTGTATCCCTTGAAGTCTGCAGTAGGCAATTACTGATGCCAGGCATTTCGTGAATACTCTGGGCGCAGTAGATAAGCCAAAGGGCAATGCAGAGAATTGATAGTGAATTGAACCTGCAAGAAATCTGAGGTATCTTCTGCAGCTTTGTCTGATTGGGACATGCAGGTATGCCTCCTTGAGGTCCAATGTTACCAGCCAAAACTCCTTGCCCAGCATGGGAAGAAGCTGCTGTAATGTGAGCATCTTGAATTTTGGTATGAGTAAGAATGTGTTTAGGATGGATAAGTCCAAAATGGGTCTCCAGTCGGTTCCTTTCCTTGGTACCAGAAATAGCCTGGAATAAAAACCTTGACCTTGTTCGTGAGTAGGTACCTCTTCAATAGCTTTCATGTCTATGAGCTTTGAAATTTGCAGTTGTGCCTCTGCCCTTTGATTGTGTGGCAGGTTTGGCATGCCTCTCATTTTTGGAAGAGTGTGAAAATGAAATCTGTAGCCTCTGTTTATAACGTCCAGGATCCATTTGTCTGTTGTGACAATATGCCAATTTCTTGTAAATAATGCCAGCTTTCCTCCCAAGGGTGCTGCCAGCTGAGACTTGCTTGGCATGGAAAGGAGGAAGTCATTGGGTTTGTTTCCTGTATTGTTGTGCACTGTCTTCGCCACCTCTTGGTGCTGGAGTTTGCCATTGCCTGCCTCTATATGATCCTTGTGATTGTCCTCTGCCCCTTGTGCGCCTGTATCTACCTCTTTGGAGCATGTCCGTGGCTGGAAAGGACCAGTTTTTAGAAGGCCAATTTCTGCTAAAACGTGGTGGTTGAACCTGTAGAAAAGCTTTGACAGTTTGCGTAGATTTGGCTTTTTCTTCCATTTTCCGTAGTATCTCCTCAGCATTAGTACCAAATAGCACATCCTTTTGTAAAGGAGCATCTAGTAGTTTAGCTTTCACATGATCAGGCAAAATTTGTTCCCTAAGCCAGGCATGTCTACGAATGACTGATCCTGTAACAGCAGCTCTACTTGAGGCCTCTAGGGCATCATAGCCACATTGTAAGGTGTGTTTACCCACTTGTTCTGCACTATGCATCATATCCTGCAACTCCTTCAAATCTGGTTGTTCAGGTTGAGACATTTTATTTCTTAATTGTGATAACAGAAACTGCTGATATTTAAGCATATGAAACTGACAATTTAAGGCCCTCATGGCTAGGGTGGCCGAGGTACATACCTTTTTCCCCCACCTTTCTAAGGATCTTGACTCTCTTTTGGAAGGTAGTGGATTCTTAGCAGTAGAGGCCTTCATTCCCTTGGGGCCTTGAGAAATGGTTTCAGGGTCAGCATTATGGCTTTTGTAAAGAAACTGGTGGGAGTTAGGAACTCTGTAGTACCTATCAGGCTTGATAGGAGGCAGGGAATCCGGATTAAGGCAAGCCACCGCATAAACATCATCAAGTATGTCCAAGACAGGAGGTATCGCCAGAGGTCTGTGTTGAGGTAACAAAAGAAATTCCCTAAGTCTTTTCTTGGAATCAGAAAAGTCTTGGCCTTCCCAATGGAAGTGTTCCCTCAAGGTGTGCAAGGTTTCCCCAAAAGAAAAATCCTCTGGAGGAGATACAGAAGGAATGGACTGCTCTGCATCAGAGTCTTCAAAAGGGGAGTAAGAGTGTTCCTCTACATCAGAATGTTCTGAAAAAATGGAGCCCTGATCAGAAGAGGGAGAATCTTCCTCCACTCTGGGTCTCTTGTCTGGAGGGGGTTGGGAACCCCTGATCAGAGTAATTAAATCCTCAGCCATTTTAAGCATCTGCTTTTTAGGCATGAGGCCTGGAGATGGGCCCTGTGCAACAGGCCTCTTGGGATGCCTGGCTGATTTGGACTTAGTAAAGGCCTTAATGGAAAAGGAAGATGAGGGTCTAAAGACACCATGGGTGGAAGTGGACCTGTTCACATTAGGAGGCTCAACGCTCACAGTGGCTTTGGTGGTTGTAGTCTGGGTATGGGCCGAGGTACCTGCGGTCTCGGTTACAGAAGACACCGCCAAAGAAGTGTCGTCGGTAGTCAGGGACAGCATAGGCGTCTCGCTGAGAACCGGACCACGTGTAGCCAGTTTTGGCGTGGTGTCGGTGGAGACCGCGGACCTCGCGTGTCGGTCCTTGTCCTTGCGTTTTTTGGACAAAACGGTAGTTGGAGTCTCCGACGACATTTTATAATCAAAGGCTTTACCAAAAAGGTGTTGGGCGAACTCTGCCCAATGCTTAATAGTGCGTTTATTGAAAGTAGCGCAAAAGTGACAGCCCGAGACATCGTGGTCTGGGCCTAAACAAGGTATGCAGAGGGAATGGAAAGCCTTATGCGGTATTTGCTTCCCACAAGAAATACAATTGTTAACTTTTTCTGACATCGGTCTGAGGCAAGAAAAGTTTCCCCAACAGGGTACTTAGCTTTAAAGAAGACTTCGGTTTCCAATTTTTCGTAAATTCAGGAGCTGGCCGACTGGCACTTGCGAACTGCTTCTGCTTCGGGCACCGCGCGGCAAAAAAGACTGAAGAAAATGGCGTTGGCTGTGTCTTATATACCCCTGCCTCACTGACGTCAGGAAAGAAAGCGACAACAACCGACGCCGGACCTAGACTTTGGAATTCGTCCGACCGAGGACCCGCCTGACGGCAGAAAACCCATCTGTGATTACTGCAGCTGTATGCACGATGAACATCTGTACTATGTTCTTCGTGTTTCACTGTTGCAGTCATTATATTTGGGTAGAATCCCAAAGCTATGGTTGGGAGGAAGGATTTATACAGCATTAGGAGCAGCTATAAGGCCCTGCATTGGCAAAGCCAGCTCTGGATTTAGAGAAGAGAGGTAAATGGTAATGTTTGGTGAATGTATGAACTGAGCTCCAGGTAGCAGCTTTTAGAATGTCTCTGGTAGGAACCCCTCTGAGAAAGGCTGCAGAAGTAGATGCAGCCCTGGTGGAATGCGATCTGATCCCCTTGGGGATAGGTTTACTATGGTGCATATAGCAGAAACAAATACAATGGCTTATCCATTTGGAAAAAGTCTGCTTTGAAATAGCCTTTCCCTCTGCCCCTGCAGCAAATGCCACCAATAGTTGTTCAGATTTTCTTGAGAGTTTGTCCTGTTTAAGTAGAAACTGAGTTGTCTGTGTACATCCAATGAATGCAGGATCCGCTCACCCTTGTTCTGTGGATTGGGAAAGAAAGAAAGTTGGCAGATGAATGGTCTGAATAAGAGCCACACTGGATATTACCTTAGGCATGAAAGATGGATTGGTCCTGAGAGCCACTCTGTCCGGATGAAAAATAATGAAAGGCTCCACTGCCATAAGTGCCTGTAATTCTGAAATCCTTTTAGCTGAAGTGACTGCTAAAAGGAAAGCTGTTTTCTAGGAGAGAAATGTTAGGTCTGCAGTAGCAGTTGGCTCAAAAGGAGGGAGAGTGAGTTTTTCCAAAACAAAATTGAGGTCCCATGCAGGAGTTGGTGCTCTCTTGGGAGGTCAAATTTTTGGCCCCTCTGATATACTGCTTTAGCAGAAGATGAGAGAAGAGGTGAGGTTCTGTGTTGTAATGAGCTGAAATGGCAGAGGCATGGATTTTTATGGAAGAAAAAGATAGGCCCTTGCGAAGCATCTCAGTTAAGTACTGCAGAATCTGAAAAATATTGGGCATTGCTGTGCTTATTCCCTGTGATTGGTTCCAGGCACAGAATCTGTTCCATTTGTCAGCATAAGATTTTCTAGTACTTGGCCTTCTAGCCTCCAAAATGACATCCATCACAGGTTTGCTGAGGGATGCCAAGGGTGAAATTAGTTGAATAGCCATGCTGCAAGATTCAAAGTTTGGAGATGTGTGTGCAGAATTTGGTAGTTCTGCTGAGAGTGTAGGTAAGGTGTCTGAGGCAGGTGCCACGGAGGAAGGTGCGACACATTGCGCAGGAGTGGGTACCAGCATACCTCCCAACCATACCGATTTACTCATTTTTTTTACAGAGTTTTGGGGTCCAAATGAAGGGGTGCCACGATTCCCAAGTGGCACCTCTTCAATTCCGATTTTTGTCTTTATGTTTTTCCTATTTTTGAATTTCGGGCCTTTCGGAGCTGACGTCATCACATGTGAGATGACGTCAGCTCCGTCAGGGCTATCAGCCAGTCAGAACTGAGCTTCCGGCTGCAAATGTGAGCGGGCTTTTACATCACTCAGTAACAGCTAAGAACGTTTATAGCAGTTGTTTTGTTTGTTTAGCTTGGAAATTGGCTTTTATAGCACTCCGTAACAGCCAGGAAAGCGTACAGCACTCATTTTGTTTGTTCGGCTTGGAGGGATTTAACAGCCGTTTGCGTTTATCAGTAGGTTTGGGACTTAACAACAGCCCATTTCTTGCATTTATCAGCAAGTTTGGGACTTAATAACGACCTGTTGCTTGCATTTGGGAAGTGTGTGTGTGTATGTATGTATATATATATATATATATATATATATATATATATATATATATATATATATATATATATTATTACATTTTACTTTTTATTGTTAGTGTTGTTAGGAAGTAAATGACTAACAACTTGCTTGGGTGCCAGCTTAATTGTTTTTAAAGACCAGTAAGACAGAATAGCACTGAGATACTTTGATAAAACTTGTAAATGTGAAAGTTTGTTTGGTATGTTGGTAATAATGATGTCTCTTACTGAAAACCCTTTGTTAGTGGGGTTCATTCTGGTCCCCTCTTTGACCATTTGAGAAAGATTAAACTGATCCATAATGGAAGTAAAATTGTTTGAGTGCAGAGTTCTAACTGACTTTAATGTTACTTCATATAACAAGTTTATTGTTTTATAATACAGGACTAGATATTTTGAAGTGTATCCACCAGAATATGAACTATGGTTGGATGAGGTATATCAACAGTGGCAACATTCAGTTTTTTTGTCCACCTAATAAATAAATAATTGTTCAGGTGGGTTCACTTTTAACAATTAGAGAAGGATATGGGACATGCTCCGTTTTCACTTGAGTTAAAATACTACCACATTTTCTTCTTCCATCGTCTAAGAAGTACATGTAATTAGAGGGGATTAATAGCAATATCCAGGAAACCTCTAGAAACCAAGACTCATCTATCACAATTTTTTTTTGGGGGGGTTATTTCTTCAAGTGCTATCCATTTGTTATATGCACTACAAATATTTAGACTATCCACAAAAAGAAATATATGACTTAAAGAACCTGTTTAACATCAGCTCGGGGGACTCAGGTAAGGTGTGTGTGTGTGTGTGTGTGTGTGTGTGAAAATGCCCCCTTTATAATACACCTGGTGGCTAGAGGTACTCAGGCTCAAACCCTGTACCCTGGGTATAGGATAAAAAGAGCCTAATGTCTCTAACCACCACTTGTGAATTTTTTGTTCTGTTCCCCATAAACTATGTGGTTTCAGGATGTTTGTGACAATTTACTGAAGGTTGAATGTATTGATTAATGACAGGCATTTTTATTTCAGACTTCATATTCTTCAGAAAAAAATGGCAACAAAAACCTTTTATTCTAGCAATTTTCTAAGTGTTTAAGTTCAGTATTTGAAAATTGTACCTAATTTGGGGCAAGTTTCAGTCTTCCTATCTTTTGGGAAACAAGCTGCTGATTTGGCATAGTGGTATGTTGTTCTGATTGTAGTGCAATCATGTGTTCAAGACTTGGCAGTGAAATGCATGGTGGTAACACAGCATTTTATTCTAGCAACTTTACAAAATTATATGCAATGTTTAAAATGTGTCCCTGGTTTTTGGCCTTTTTACCACCCACCACCCCAAAAAAGGTAAATTGAAAATGAGTGCAAGAAGCTGTGCAAGATGCCCATGCCTTATACTACTGTCATTCTATTTTTATATGTATATTGTGTGTGTGTGTGTGTGTGTGTGTGTGTGTGTGTGTGTGTGTGTGTGTGTAAGTAGACTTTTATGATGGAAATGTTCTGAATTAGGCAGTTTTGTCATTACTGTTTCATGCATTTCATTGCCTAGTGAAAAAATGTTCAAATAATAAATTTAAAATATGCTCTAACAAGTATGCTGTATTATACAAGGAATATAATTTACTAAAGTAAGGAATGTGCATCAAAGAACACATGTATGTTTCTTGTTTTGTGTGCAAGCAAGGGGGCAGTGATTTGAAAACAACCCATAGGTAATCTTTATCCACCACTGGCATGATGCATTTTACATGGATGTGATGTAGGTTTCAATGCTATTTTAATGAATGTGAGTTTCAAGGGCAGAGAAGTTTTAATGCCAAGTCTATTTTCACTGTGAGACAGTATTGCTTTGTTTAACAGATGTCTATTGGTGTTTGTGCAATGTGCTGTATAGTGTAAAAATAAAATACAAATAATCATTGTAGAAGTAAAGCAGTATGCACACATTAGTGTTTATAGCAAATGGGGCAAAATAGCCAGGTAATGGGACATTGGAATGGCTGCAGGGAGACTCTGGTGCCATATTTGGTTGTCTGTTCTTCAGTTTGCAGGAAAGTTGGAATTCCACCGGAATGGGCGGGGTTACATAATTATGTACCTATTTTTCATGGGCCTTGTCCAGATTTTTGATGTTCCAAGGTTGAGAGGTATGGGTATCAGTGTTGGCGAGGCCAGTCTGGAGCAATCAGAATAATTTTTGGTTTGTCCTGTCTGACTTTTAGTAGAACTTTGGAGAGCAGAGGCAGAGGGAGAGAAGCATAGACCGACAGCATCCACTTTCCAAGCTTTTTTTGTGATGAATTCATGTGCAGAATTTGTCCAACTGACAGTTCTGGGGTGAGGCAAAACTATCTATGTCTGGGCTCCCCCATTTGCGTGTCAACATGTTGAAAACTTGTAGCTCTAGTTTCCATTCATGTGGGTCCATAAGATTTCTGCTTAGTTTGTCTGCCAGAGTATTTAGCTTTCATGGCAGGAATTTAGCTTGTAGTTGTACTTGATAGGTCAAGGCCGTGTTCCACAATGCCATGGCTAGTCTGCAAAGGGGGTAGGAATGTGTACCCCCCCTGCTTGTTTATGTACCACATAACTGTGGTGTTGTCTGTCTTTATCATTAATTGTCCTGGATGAAGGTAGTCCTTGAAGGCTGTCAGTGCATTCTGTACTGCTAGCATCTCTTTCTGATTAATATGTAGGTGCATTTGATTTGGGCTCCATTTGCCCTGAATGCACTTTCTTCCAGATGAGCCCCCCAAGCATAGTCTGATGCATCTGTAGTTAGGGTTTGGACGGCAGGGGGTGGAGTGAATTGCAGTCCCTTGTTTTGGTGGCAGGCCTCTGCCCACCATAGGAACTCTAGTTGCAGGCAAGGTATAATAGGAATCATTGTTTCCAGACTGTGACAAGGTTGACTCCATAAACTTTTTAAGTATCACTGAAGTTTCCTCATATGCAGTCTTGCATATGGAATTAGAAGAATGCAGGAGGCCATGAACCCCAAGGCTTGCAGAATTTGCCTTGCAGATAGCAGGGTTTTTGTGGCCACCTGTTTGAAATAAGTCACCAATTGAATTTGCTTTTCTGGCATAAGGTAAGCCATCTGGTCAGTTGTATTCAAGCTTGCACCCAGGAATGTAATTTTTTTGAGAGGGTACCAGTTGTGATTTATTTTCGTTTATGGTGTACCCTAGACAAGTTAGAACCCTTTTTACAAACGTCAGATGCTTTAGGAGAATGTCCTTGTTTTCTGCCTGAATTAGACAATCGTCCAGGTATGGATATATTTGAATATTTCTTTGCCTGTAAAATGCAATTACTGGAGCCAGGCACTTTGCGAAGACCCTGGGCGCAGTAGATAAGCCAAAAGGCAGTGCAGATAACTGGTAATGCAAGTAGCCTGCATTGAAGCGGAGGTATCTTCTGCAAGATTCCCTGATTGGGATTTGCAGGTAAGCCTCTTTTATTCTAGAGTTACCAACTAGGCATCTTTGCCTAGCATAGGTAGTAACTGTTGAAGAGTCAGCATCTTGAATTTTAGAATGTCCAGAAATGTGTTTAGAGTGGATAAGTCCAGAAATGGATGCCATGATTTTTCTTTTTTGGGTACCAGGAAAAGTCTGGAATAGAAACCTTGTCCCTTTTCCTCTTCTGGCACTAGTTGAATAGCCCCCATGTTCATGAGGGACAGAACCTGTTTCTGGGCTTCTGCCCACTGATTTGGGACAATCTGGCCATCCATTTGGGATTGGCAACATGTGGAAATGAAATCTGTATCCCTGGGATACTATATTTAAAACCCATTTGTCCAGGTTAATAAGTTGCCAGTTTCGTGCATGAAGTGCCAGTTTTCCCCCCAAAGGGGCGGCTGAAAGGTAAGTGATTCTAGAGGGAAGTCATTGAGACTGTTTACCATAGGGAGGTGCCTTGTTGTTTCCAGATTTGGAGGTGGAGGCACCCCATTGTTTTGTTCTAAAAGTTCCTTATGACTGAAACCTGGAGCCTTTGGAATGTCTGGATTGGACTTGAGCGGCTCTCGAAGGTACTGGAAAGGACCAATTCTTAGTAGGCCAGTGCCTATTAAATCTTGGAGGTTGCACTTTTAAGAACTCTTTCACAGTTTGCATATGTTTAGCTTTATCTTCCATCTTTTTTAACACTTCTTCAGCCTTATTACCAAAGAGACGGTCCTGTTGTAAAGAAGCATCCAACAATTTTGCTTTAACATGGTCAGGCAGAGTTTGCTCTTTGAGCCAAGCATGCCTTCTTAGCACAGATCCAGTTACAGCAGCCCTGCAAGAGGCCTTCAAGGAATCAAAACCACATTGCATAGTATGTTTTCCAACTTGCTCGGATGAATGTAGTAATAAAGCCTGCAAATCTTTATTTTCCACACAGTCCGAGATTAACATAATTTTCTGTTTAAGTAGTCTCATGATATGCTGTTGATATTTAAGCATATGAAATTGACCGTTTAAAGCCCTGATTGCCAAGGATGCAGACATGTAAACCTTCTTACCCCATCTATCCAGCGCCCTGGAATCTCTATCAGAAGGGATAGGAATTTTAGCAGTAGAGGCCTTAATGCCCTTGGGACCCTGAGAAATGGTTTCAGGATCAGAAATAGGATTTTTGAAAAGGAATTTGTGGGAGTCAGGAACCCTGTAGTATCTGTCTGGCTTACAAGGAGCCAGAGGCACAGAATCAGGAGTCATACTAGATTCTGAAAAAACATCATCAACAATGTCTAGAACAGGAAGGTATGTAAGGTTTCCCCAAAAGAAAAATCCTCAGGGGGAGAAGCAGAAGGAATGGAATCTTCTGCATCAGAGTCCTCATAAATAGGAATAGACAAATCCTGTTCATTAGACGAGTCAGAAGAAATAGAATCCTGTACATAGGACTTATAATCAATGTCTTGCCTTGGCCTCTTAGAAGGAGGGGGTTGGCTACCCCTGATCAGAGTATTAAATCTTCTGCCATTTTGATCATTTGTTTTTTAGGCATAGGGGCCTGCAGATGTGGACCAGGCATCGGTTTTTTAGACATAGATTTAGATTTTGGCCTTAGTTTTGAAGATGGCGTCAGTCTAGTATACAAATCTGTAGGCTTGAAAACACCCTCAGAAGCTGGTGCCTGCACAGCGGCTCCGGACCCATCTAAGGTAGGGACATCCACGGGTTCCATAATTGAAGCATCTCGTGGCACACTGGACTCTGAATGGGTCTCAGTAGAGGCCTGTGAATCAGAAGTAGCGGGTATCAGGGGCTGCGAAAGTGCCTCACTGAGTACCGGCGAACTGGCTTGTGAGAAGCGTCATCAGTTTTGGACCTCGACGGTCTGTCTCTGTCTTTTTCTTTGTGTTTTTTAGGTATTCCGGTAATCGGATTGATAACAGACGACATTCCTGGATAATTAAATCTTGAGCCAAAATATTTAGAAGCAAAAATATACCAACGTTTAATTGTACATTGATTAAATTTAGCACAAAATCGACAGCAAGGCACGTTGTGGTCAGGGCCTAGGCAAGGAATACAGTACAAATGAAAATCCTTATGAGGTATTTGCTTCCCACAAGTAATACAATTATTAACTTTTACGGACATCGGTAAGGAGCAAGAAAAAGTTTCCCAACAGGGTACTTAGCTTAGACTTCGGTTCTGAAACTCGAAAACGAAAATTTCAGGAGTCGGACGACCGGCACTTGCGAACTGCTTCTGCTTCGGGCACCACGCAGCAAGAAAGACTGATGTAATGGCATTGGCTGCATGTTTTATACCCCTGATGACCTGACGTCATGGAAGAAGGGACAGCAACCGACGCAGGGCCCAAGACTTTAATCAGGCCGACTGAGGCAACCTGCCAGCAGATTACCCAAATGTAATGACTGCAACAGTGAAACACGAAGAACATCAGTCAGCAGCAACAGGTGCTTATAACAAACTGATCAAAGAGGTAACAAGGTACTGCTCTGTTCATACACTCCCTGCCTTTACCCAGATGAAAGGATTCCCAGCAGCTACTAACTCTTCCTACTATACTGCATTAAGAGTTTGAAGTGACCTAGCAGATAAGTCCTATCCAGGGAGGAAATTAATGTATTTGTAGGGGTATTGTCCCTAAAGGACTAAGGGTTATTAAATACCCCAATAATGTTCGTGAAGGGTCTGTTTTTCATAAAGAATTAATTGAGTTATTTAATAATTGTGGTTTAGACATGCTGAAACTTATTATCAAAGAAAATACTAGGAATCAGGTTGTTTTACAGAATGAAATAACCAAACTTGATCAATGTATAAAAGATGATTTAATTTTCACTATTAAGGAAGAGAATGATAAGTATTTCAATATTAGAGGAGAAATTGATGGGAAATGTATGGATATTATTCAAAGGAAATTCAAGAAACTTGAACGTGATACTGAGGAATACAAAAATGGTACAGTATACCCTAAACCAAGAGTTCCAGGTTTCTTGAAAAACCTTTATGGAAATAATAATGTACAGGAAAACCAGGTAGATTTTGAGGATGATAACATATTCCAAGAAGGGGGACCCCCCCCCTATGAAGAATTCCCCCCCCTCCGTAGATCTGAGAGGTTAATGAACAAACCTGGGTACCAAGATATAAATTTTCCATGGGGAGAGGGGAGAAGAGGGAGGGGCAAATACTAATTAGTGAATCTCCCCCTAACAATCAGTTCAACAGTAGTGATATATTGGTTTGTGGTGTTAAGCACACTTTTAATGAGTTCAGTATTTATAATTTTAGTAATATAATACTAGAAAATGAGCATTTCAGCCAGCTTTCGAAAGGTTTTAAATTTATACCCTACAAAAAGGGTGAACTCACACAATCTTTGTTAGATATAAAGCTTTTTTTAAGAAAAATTTATTTGGGTTTATTGCTACCTTCTGAGGGAGACGTATTTAATCCACAATTGAGGAGAAGAACTGTATTCAACCCACCCCTGCATCCACAATTGAAAAATTTAGAAATTTTAATGGAAAAAGAATTAAGAAATAAGTTTAAAAAAGTGGGGTTTAGACCTAATTTGAGTAATAAAAAAGGGATATTTTATATACCTTAAGAGACAATTATGAGACCAGAATTATGAAACCTGATAAAGGGGGAGGGGTGGTTTTAATGGATAATATCATATACGAAGGCAAAATGAATGAAATTTTAATGAATGAAGAAGGATATACCAATGTGTCTATTAATGAAGTAAACATTGCATATAATAAAATTGATATTTGTTTGAAAGACATGTTTTTTTGAAGGGTTAATGACAAAAAAATTTGATTTTTTAAAAATTGATAAACCTAGAGTCCCTACCATTTTTGGGATCCCTAAGATTCACAAAAATGAAGGGGACCCACCCCCCCATTAAGACCTATCATTTCAGCTTGTGGCTCGAAAACACATGGTCTAGCTAAGTTTATTGACAAGTTAAAAGATTTGTGGATTAAGAAAGAATCCATTTTAAAGGATTCTTGGGACTTTCTTGAATTTATTACTGAAGAGTTTTCCTGTGACTATTTGTTGTTTGTTACTACTGATATTGTGGATTTGTTTTCCAGTATCCCCCACCAGGAAGGAATGGAAATGTTTGAAGAGACTGTGTTTCAAAACGACACATAATGACAAAGTGGTATGTGTATCACTAATGGACATTGTCCTTAAGTATAACTTCCTAAATTTTTGTGGGGAATTTTATAAACAAGTTAGGGGTGTTGCAATGGGTGCAGCCTGTGCCCCCACCTATGCTAATTTGGTGTTGTCTTGGTGGGAGGAAACATACATTCTAGAATCCAAGTTTCAGTTATGTTGAAAATTATATTGAAGATTCCTGGATGATATAGTAATTTTTTGGACAGGGGGTAGTACGAAATTAGAAGAATTTAAGACATACTTAAGTGAAACAACATTTTTGAAAATTACTTTCAATATTTCCCCTGAGAAGTTACAATTTTTGGATGTGGAAATATACAAGAGGAATGGTAGATTTGAATCTAGAATATTCAGAAAACCCACCTTTTGTAATTCATTTCTACACTATCAAAGTGGACATCCTTATTATTGCAAAAAGAACATTGTGAAGGGACAATTTGTTAGGGGAAGTCGTATGACCACCCTTGACACTGATTTTATGGCTGAATGTAACTTACTTAGTAAAATGTTTTTAGAAAGAGGATATCCCCAGGAATTCATTGAAAAAATTAAGAAGGAGGTAATGGATGGGAGAGAAGGTAGATTTAAACCCATCCTTGGAAACAGGGCCTCTATTAATGTAATACATAATTCCTCATTGAGCCCCATCCCTCCTTATACTAACCAACCTGATTATAGGCAAGCCCTAGTTCTTGAATATAATGCCTTTAATAATAATATTACAAAAAAGGTTGTTGAAAAGGAATGGGCTAAGTTTATTAGTTTGACTGACTTGGAAATAACTAATAGAAGTAGTTGCAATGTTGTGTATAAGAACTCAAATTCTTTTAAGAATTTACTGGAACATAAAGGCACTTGCAAACCAACTAGGACTAGAAAGGGTACATTTAAATGTGGGCATTGTGCGCAATGCAGCAACATTATGAACACTGATAAAATCTTCCTAGAAAGTAGACACAGGTGGATTATTAGTAATGATTATTTTAATTGTGAGACCAAGGGAGTAGTTTATATAGGTTTATGCTCAGAATGTAATTGTTTCTATGTGGGAAAAACAGAGAGATTATTAAAAAGGAGAATTTATGAGCATAAATATGAAATATCAATAAGAAAGGAAACAAATGCTCTATATAAACACACCATGGTCTGTCCCAATGCAAAATTCCACTTTATGGTTTTAGAACAAGTTAAGAAAGATGTGAGGGGGGGCTTGTGGGAAGAGAACTTGGAGTTCAGGGAATTATGGTGGCAAATTTCCCTTGATGCTATTGAT